>NW_025752211.1:0-13151 GCF_021184085.1 Oncorhynchus gorbuscha | reverse complement strand
CTGCCCTAGTCTCTCTCTCTCTCTCCTGCCCTAGCTCTCTCTCTCTTCTCTCCTGCCCTAGCTCTCTCTCTCTCTCCTGCCCTAGCTCTCTCTCTCTCCTGCCCTAGGTCTCTCTCTCTACTGCCCTAGCTCTCTCTCTCTCTACTGCCCAAGCTCTCTCTCTCTCTCTACTGCCCTAGCTCTCTCTCTCTCTCTCTCTCTACTGCCCTAGCTCTCTCTCTCTCTACTGCCCTAGCTCTCTCTCTCTACTGCCCAAGCTCTCTCTCTCTCTACTGCCCAAGCTCTCTGTCTCTCTCTCTACTGCCCTAGCTCTCTCTCCCTCTACTGCCCTAGCTCTCTCTCCCTCTACTGCCCTAGCTCTCTCTCCTGCCCTAGCTCTCTCTCTTTCTACTGCTCTAGCTCTCTCTCCTGCCCTAGATCTCTCTACTGCCCTCTCTCTACTGCCCTCTCTCTACTGCCCTAGCTCTCTCTACTGCCCTAGCTCTCTCTACTGCCCTAGCTCTCTCTACTGCCCTAGCTCTCTCTCCTGCCCTAGCTCTCTCTCTCTCTCGTGCCCTAGCTCTCTCTCTCTCTCCTGCCCTAGCTCTCTCTCTCTCCTGCCCTAGCTCTCTCTCTCTCTCCTGCCCTAGCTCTCTCTCTCTCCTGCCCTAGCTCTCTCTCTCTCCTGCCCTAGCTCTCTCTCTCTCCTGCCCTAGGTCTCTCTCTCTCTCTCTCCTGCCCTAGCTCTCTCTCTCTCTACTGCCCTAGCTCTCTCTCTCTCTCTACTGCCCTAGCTCTCTCTCTCTCTCTACTGCCCAAGCTCTCTCTCTCTCTACTGCCCAAGCTCTCTACTGCCCTAGCTCTCTCTCCTCTACTGCCCTAGCTCTCTCTCCTGCCCTAGCTCTCTCTCTCTACTGCCCAAGCTCTCCTCTCTACTGCCCTAGCTCTTCTCTCTCTCTACTGCCCCTAGTCTCTCTCTCTCTACTGCCCTAGCTCTCTCTCTCTCTACTGCCATAGCTCTTCTCTCTCTCACTGCCCAAGTTCTCTCTCTCTCTACTGCCCAAGCTCTCTCTCTCTCTCTACTGCTCCTAGCTCTCTCTCCCTCTACTGCCCTAGCTCTCTCTCCTGCCCTAGCTCTCTCTTTCTACTGCTCTAGCTTCTCTCCTGCCCTAGATCTCTCTCGTGCCCTAGCTCTCTCTCTCTCTCTCTCCTGCCCTAGCTCTCTCTCTCTCTCCTGCCCTAGCTCTCTCTCTCTCTCCTGCCCTAGCTCTCTCTCTCTCTCCTGCCCTAGCTCTCTCTCTCTCCTGCCCTAGCTCTCTCTCTCTCCTGCCCTAGGTCTCTCTCTCTCTCTCCTGCCCTAGCTCTCTCTCTCTACTGCCCTAGCTCTCTCTCTCTCTACTGCCCAAGCTCTCTCTCTCTCTCTACTGCCCTAGCTCTCTCTCCCTCTACTGCCCTAGCTCTCTCTCCTGCCCTAGCTCTCTCTCTTTCTACTGCTCTAGCTCTCTCTCCTGCCCTAGATCTCTCTCGTGCCCTAGCTCTCTCTCTCTCTCTCCTGCCCTAGCTCTCTCTCTCTCTCCTGCCCTAGCTCTCTCTCTCTCTCCTGCCCTAGCTCTCTCTCTCTCTCCTGCCCTAGCTCTCTCTCTCTCTCCTGCCCTAGCTCTCTCTCTCTCTCCTGCCCTAGCTCTCTCTCTCTACTGCCCTAGCTCTCTCTCTCTCTACTGCCCAAGCTCTCTCTCTCTCTACTGCCCTAGCTCTCTCTCTCTCTCTACTGCCCTAGCTCTCTCTCTCTCTACTGCCCTAGCTCTCTCTCTCTCTCTACTGCCCAAGCTCTCTCTCTCTCTACTGCCCAAGCTCTCTCTCTCTCTCTCTCTACTGCCCTAGCTCTCTCTCCCTCTACTGCCCTAGCTCTCTCTCCTGCCCTAGCTCTCTCTCTTTCTACTGCTCTAGCTCTCTCTCCTGCCCTAGATCTCTCTACTGCCCTAGCTCTCTCTCTCTATCTCTACTGCCCTATCTCTCTCTCTCTCTCTCTCTCTCTCTCTCTCTCTCTCTCTCTCTCTCTCTCTCTCTCTCTCTCTCTCTCATGCCCTAGCTCTCTCTCTCTCTACTGCCCTAGCTCTCTCTCCCTCTACTGCCCTAGCTCTCTCTCCCTCTACTGCCCTAGCTTTCTCCTGCCCTAGCTCTCTCTCTTTCTACTGCTCTAGCTCTCTCTCCTGCCCTAGCTCTCTCTCTTTCTACTGCCCCACTTCTCTCTCTACTGCCCTAGTTCTCTCTCTCTCTCTACTGCCATAGTTCTCTCTGTCTACTGCCCTAGCTCTCTCTTTCTACTGCCCTAGCTCTCTCTCCTGCCCTAGCTCTCTCTCTCTCCCTCTCTGTACCATTGGTGATGTAGTCGTGTTGCCTGGTGTTCTCGTGTTCCACTTCAGATTACATTTAGTACATTGGTTGGTTTTCATTGGCTGGTTTTCTGCCCTTTTTCAGTTTGCCCTCTTGGTGTCCAAGCCCCGAACCCTGAACCTCCCCCTTTTGTCTGCAATTTGTAGTGAACCAATGATCAGTCATATTCCTCGTTTATGGTGTTGCTTTGTCACCATAGAGAAAACACACACACACACACACACACACACACACACACACACACACACACACACACACACACACACACACACACACACACACACACACACACACACACACACACACACACACACACACACACACACACACACACACACACACACACACACACACACACACACACACACAATGCTGCTGCCACTTGTGACAATGATGGCCTAATATGGCCCAGAATGCAGCAGGAGAAATACCACACCTTATCAGCTACTACCACTTCACTACGTATTCACACACACTCTCCCACACTCTCGCTCGCTCTCACACACACACACACACACACAGACACACACACACACACACACACACACACACACACACACACACACACACACACACACACACACACACACACACACACACACACACACACACACACACACACACACACACACACACACACACACACACGCTCATCATCTCACTCACTCTGGCAATAGACTTTCTCACGCTTACATACCACATTCAGAAGCACACACAGTTAGCATTTTGTTTCTCACACACTGTTGAAACACGGACACACACACACAACCTAGACAGGCTTTGTTGTCTTGATGAGGAAGAAGATGAATCTCTTGTAGCAACTCCCAGCCTGCACTAGTGGTTCTCATGGCAACCCGGTTCCATCAATCTCTGCTGGACTCCAACTGTAGTGAAGCTGGACAGCGATGGACAGGCATTAACTTGATCACCTTTTGCAAGAAGGAAGGAATACTTCCTGCAAACCAAATGAACTCAGAGGTTCACTCCAAAGTGCAGATAGTTTTTGTACTCTTTTATTTCTGTCTGTTTTGTCTTCATTTGACTCTTTCATCAGGGTTTTTGGTTGTGAGGATGTTTCATCTCGTTTTCTTAAACTAGTTTGAACCTTTCCTTCCTTTTTTTTGTTTGTTTTTTGTTTGCTAAATTTGTTCTTTCGTTCCCAAATTGTTTTGGTTCCCATGGCGACAGAGCTGATCAGTAAGCTGAACTTCCTGGAGAGGATCAGGACACCCCCTGCCCTCTGCTCCAATCCCTTCGAAGATCCATCTGATGATGTTGATGACCCCTCCCACCTGGAACACACCAATCACTTCAACCCGTTCGGTGATGATGATGATGGTAGGCTTGACCTTTGACCTCTATATGCCTGTTCTGTCTCTCTCTCTGTACTGTATGTCTACCTGTCTATAAGGGACTAGGGGTTTTAGCAGTTTGATTTACACTGCATGGCCAAAAGCATGTGGACACTTGCTTGTTGAACATCTCATTCCAAAATCATAGGTATTAATATGGAGTTGTGCCCCCCTTTGCTGCTATAACAGTCTGCACTCTTCTAGGAAGCCTGTCCACTAGATGTTGGAACATTGCTGCAGGGACTTACTTCCAATCAGCCACAGGCATTAGTTATGTTGGGCGATTTGGCCTGGCTGCATGATCCGTGTTCAAGTCATCCCAAAAGGTGTTTGATGGGGTTGAGGTCAGGGCTCTGTGCAGGCCAGTCAAGTTCTTCCCACACCCATCTCGACAAACCATTTTCTGCATGGACCTCCCTTTGAAGCACAGGGGCATTGTCATGTTGGAAACAGGGAATGTCCTTCCCCAAACTGTTGCCACAAAGTTGGAAGCACAGAATGGTCTAGAATGTCATTGTATGCTGTGGGTTAAGATTTCCCTTCTCTGGAACTAAGGGGCTCGAACCGTGAAAAACAGCCCCAGATCATTATACCTCCTCCTCCAAACTTTACAGTTGTCATTATGCATTAGGACAGGGTGTCCACATAATGTAGGTGTACATTATACCTCATCCACCAAACTTTACAGTTGGCACTATGCATTAGGACAGGAATTGTCACGTAATGGCGGTGTACATTATACCTCATCCACCAAACTTTACAGTTGGCACTATGCATTAGGACAGGGGTGTCCCACATAATGTAGGTGTACATTATTATGGGAGTCGACATCAAAGACTGATTTATTATCCTATATTATATTTATATTTTACATTGTGTTTTCAGTCAGTTCAATGACATAGTTTTTGAAAGATTTATTTTATTGTTTGAGGTTGTTTATAAAGTGCCTGGCAAACTAAATGTTACCCTTTTGTTGCTGTCGAGATGTCAGAAATGTCACGTAGCATTGTGAATCCTGTGTGTTTATGTATTCTGTCAGTAAAACAGAATACTGACAGACAGACAGCTAAGATATTATTGACCCATCTCTCTCTCTCGCCCTTTCTCTGTCCCAGGACCCCCTCCCTGCCCCCTCCCTCACCCCTCCGACAGGACAGGGCCCTACTATGTCCAGGAACCCTCAACCCCCTTCGACGAGGACGAAGTCAACACACACTCGCTCACAGAGTACAACCCGTTTGTGAGCCCGGCCAGGACCCAGACCCAGTCCCCGACCCCAGGGCCCCCAGGTCCAGCAATCGAGCTCCCAAACCCAGGGAGAGGAAGGGGGGTCAGGCCGGTGGATATGAGCAGTACCTGTATGCTGACACCAACCCACCACCAGAGGACCAACTGGATGAGTGAGTTACAGGGGGAATGTGGGGGGGGTAGAGGAGATTTGGGGATGATGTCATAAAAGTGAATTTGTTCTCTAGTGTGTCAGGGTTTCTGTTAGGAAATGGGAAGATTTTAATTTAACGGCCATTTGAGAAATGCACTGGACCCATACAGTGTATCAATGTGACAGAGGCTGGATCACAGTGTATCAATGTATCAATGTAACAGAGGCTGGATCACAGTGTATCAATGTAACAGAGACTGGATCACAGTGTATCAATGTGTCCATGTAACAGAGGCTGGATCACAGTGTATCAATGCATCCATGTAACAGAGGATGGATCACAGTGTATCAATGTAACAGAGGCTGGATGAATGTGTATCAATGTAACAGAGGATGGATCACAGTGTATCAATGTAACAGAGACTGGATCACAGTGTATCAATGTAACCGAGGCTGGATCAATGTGTATCAATGTAACAGAGGCTGGATCACAGTGTATCAATGTAACAGAGGCTGGATCAATGTGTATCAATGTAACAGAGGCTGGATCACAGTGTATCAATGTGTCAATGTAACAGAGGCTGGATCACAGTGTATCAATGTGTCCATGTAACAGAGGCTGGATCACAGTGTATCAATGCATCCATGTAACAGAGGCTGGATCACAGTGTATCAATGTAACAGAGGCTGGATCACAGTGTATCAATGTAACAGAGGCTGGATCACAGTGTATCAATGTAACAGAGGCTGGATCACAGTGTATCAATGTAACAGAGACTGGATCACAGTGTATCAATGTAACAGAGGCTGGATCACAGTGTATCAATGTAACAGAGGCTGGATCACAGTGTATCAATGTAACAGAGTCTGGATCACAGTGTATCAATGTGTCCATGTAACAGAGGCTGGATCACAGTGTATCAATGTGTCCATGTAACAGAGGCTGGATCACAGTGTATCAATGTAACAGAGGCTGGATCACAGTGTATCCATGTAACAGAGGCTGGATCACAGTGTATCCATGTAACAGAGGCTGGATCACAGTGTATCAATGTAACAGAGGCTGGATCACAGTGTATCAATGTAACAGAGTCTGGATCACAGTGTATCAATGTGTCCATGTAACAGAGGCTGGATCACAGTGTATCAATGTGTCCATGTAACAGAGGCTGGATCACAGTGTATCAATGTAACAGAGGCTGGATCACAGTGTATCAATGTAACAGAGGCTGGATCACAGTGTATCAATGTAACAGAGGCTGGATCACAGTGTATTAATGTGACAGAGGCTGGATCACAGTGTATCAATGTAACAGAGGCTGGATCACAGTGTATCAATGTAACAGAGGCTGGATCACAGTGTATCAATGTAACAGAGTCTGGATCACAGTGTATCAATGTGTCCATGTAACAGAGGCTGGATCACAGTGTATCAATGTGTCCATGTAACAGAGGCTGGATCACAGTGTATCAATGTAACAGAGGCTGGATCACAGTGTATCCATGTAACAGAGGCTGGATCACAGTGTATCCATGTAACAGAGGCTGGATCACAGTGTATCCATGTAACAGAGGCTGGATCACAGTGTATCAATGTAACAGAGTCTGGATCACAGTGTATCAATGTGTCCATGTAACAGAGGCTGGATCACAGTGTATCAATGTGTCCATGTAACAGAGGCTGGATCACAGTGTATCAATGTAACAGAGGCTGGATCACAGTGTATCCATGTAACAGAGGCTGGATCACAGTGTATCCATGTAACAAAGGCTGGATCACAGTGTATCAATGTAACAGAGGCTGGATCACAGTGTATCAATGTAACAGAGTCTGGATCACAGTGTATCAATGTGTCCATGTAACAGAGTCTGGATCACAGTGTATCAATGTGTCCATGTAACAGAGGCTGGATCACAGTGTATCAATGTAACAGAGGCTGGATCACAGTGTATCAATGTAACAGAGGCTGGATCACAGTGTATCAATGTAACAGAGGCTGGATCACAGTGTATCAATGTGACAGAGGCTGGATGAATGTGTATCAATGTAACAGAGGCTGGATGAATGTGTATCAATGTAACAGAGGCTGGATCACAGTGTATCAATGTAACAGAGACTGGATCACAGTGTATCAATGTAACAGAGGCTGGATCACAGTGTATCAATGTGTCCATGTAACAGAGGCTGGATCACAGTGTATCAATGCATCCATGTAACAGAGGCTGGATCACAGTGTATCAATGTAACAGAGGCTGGATCACAGTGTATCAATGTAACAGAGGCTGGATCACAGTGTATCAATGTAACAGAGGCTGGATCACAGTGTATTAATGTGACAGAGGCTGGATCACAGTGTATCAATGTAACAGAGGCTGGATCACAGTGTATCAATGTAACAGAGGCTGGATCACAGTGTATCAATGTAACAGAGTCTGGATCACAGTGTATCAATGTGTCCATGTAACAGAGGCTGGATCACAGTGTATCAATGTGTCCATGTAACAGAGGCTGGATCACAGTGTATCAATGTAACAGAGGCTGGATCACAGTGTATCCATGTAACAGAGGCTGGATCACAGTGTATCCATGTAACAGAGGCTGGATCACAGTGTATCCATGTAACAGAGGCTGGATCACAGTGTATCAATGTAACAGAGTCTGGATCACAGTGTATCAATGTGTCCATGTAACAGAGGCTGGATCACAGTGTATCAATGTGTCCATGTAACAGAAGGCTGGATCACAGTGTATCAATGTAACAGAGGCTGGATCACAGTGTATCCATGTAACAGAGGCTGGATCACAGTGTATCCATGTAACAGAGGCTGGATCACAGTGTATCAATGTAACAGAGGCTGGATCACAGTGTATCAATGTAACAGAGTCTGGATCACAGTGTATCAATGTGTCCATGTAACAGAGGCTGGATCACAGTGTATCAATGTGTCCATGTAACAGAGGCTGGATCACAGTGTATCAATGTAACAGAGGCTGGATCACAGTGTATCAATGTGACAGAGGCTGGATCACAGTGTATCAATGTGTCCATGTAACAGAGGCTGGATCACAGTGTATCAATGTGTCCATGTGACAGAGACTGGATCACAGTGTATCAATGTAACAGAGGCTGGATCACAGTGTATCAATGTGTCCATGTGACAGAGACTGGATCACAGTGTATCAATGTAACAGAGGCTGGATCACAGTGTATCAATGTAACAGAGGCTGGATCACAGTGTATCAATGTGTCCATGTGACAGAGACTGGATCACAGTGTATCAATGTAACAGAGGCTGGATCACAGTGTATCAATGTAACAGAGGCTGGATCACAGTGTATCAATGTGTCCATGTGACAGAGGCTGGATCACAGTGTATCAATGTAACAGAGGCTGGATCACAGTGTATCAATGTAACAGAGGCTGGATCACAGTGTATCAATGTAACAGAGGCTGGATCACAGTGTATCAATGTGTCCATGTAACAGAGGCTGGATCACAGTGTATCAATGTGTCCATGTAACAGAGGCTGGTGATTTTAACTTTTTAGATTTGTAGCATTTTTAGGATTAACCACGTGACAATGATTTTGAGAAACGAGAAGGTTATTATTGACATTAAACACGAAAATGCGCATATGATAATCAGAACTGACCGCGGCAGACGGTAGAAATGATAAGATACATTTGAGCGTCATGAAACTTGAAACTCACGACGCGCCTAGTAACTCTTCTTTATAAAATATTTGCCTCCACGTTTCCAAGGTCAGATTTTGGCTACAGGCTCCTTATGAAGCAAGGTTAGACATGCTTCATTATAGGAAATAAAACATTCAGGTTTCAGACAATGAAATATTTTCAAAGTGCACGCTGCCACCGGCTCACATTGTAAAGGGGTGAAGGAAGCGCTCTGAGCCTGTCGCCTGCACCTGAATGGTGAATGGGAGGCGCGCTTCAACTACCAGTTGAGAAATAAAAATAGCTCTTTTTTAATCGCGCACCATAACTGTGTTTAACACGTGATTGCATTTAGCATTTTGGCGCAATGCATGGGCTTATTAACAGCATGTTTTACTCCGGCAGCAACCAGCCGAGGAGATGCAGGAGAAATCCCCCTCAAAATAGTCTCTGAACGCTGTGCGCGTGTGATAGTTGTGTTGGATAAATAAGATACGCGATGACCAATGAAAATACACACAGGCCAATTTACTTCCGCTAAATTATGCAAATTACCTATAGACCGATAAGCATGACGGTCAAATGTATTTACGTCAGATTAATAAAAAGAACTATGGGATTATTTATCTTCTCCTTGTCATTTCTGCCCAGCAACAGTTTGATTTATCGGCAACAAAAAAGGACAAAAGCAGTCAATTGGCTAATAGAAACCCTGGTGTGTGTATCTGTGTTTTGTCTTCGTGTGTGTATCTGTGTTTGTCTTCGTGTGTGTGTGTGTGTGTGTGTGTGTGTGTGTGTGTGTGTGTGTGTGTGTGTGTGTGTGTGTGTGTGTGTGTGTGTGTGTGTGTGTCTTCGTGTGTGTGTCTTCGTGTGTGTGTATCTGTGTTTGTCTTCGTGTGTGTGTGTGTGTGTGTGTGTGTGTGTGTGTGTGTGTGTGTGTGTGTGTGTGTGTGTATCTGTGTTTGTCTTCGTGTGTGTGTGTGTGTGTGTGTATATCTGTGTTTGTCTTCGTGTGTGTGTGTGTGTATATCTGTGTTTGTCTTCGTGTGTGTGTGTCTGTGTTTGTCTTCGTGTGTGTGTGTGTGTGTGTGTGTGTGTGTGTGTGTGTGTGTGTGTGTGTGTGTGTGTGTGTGTGTGTGTGTGTGTGTGTGTGTGTGTGTGTGTGTGTGTGTGTGTCTGTATGTGTGTATCTGTGTTTGTCTTCGTGTGTGTGTGTCTGTGTTTGTCTTCGTGTGTGTGTGTGTGTGTGTGTGTGTGTGTGTGTGTGTGTGTGTGTGTGTGTGTGTGTGTGTGTGTGTGTGTGTGTGTGTGTGTGTGTGTGTGTGTGTGTGTGTGTGTGTGTGTGTGTGTGTGTGTGTGTGTGTGTGTGTTTGTCTTCGTGTGTGTGTATCTGTGTTTGTCTTTGTGTGTGTATCTGTGTTTGTCTTTGTGTGTGTGTCTGTGTTTGTCTTTGTGTGTGTGTATCTGTGTTTGTCTTTGTGTGTGTGTCTGTATATGTATGTGTGTAACCTTGTGCGAGTAACACAAGGCCCCCTCAACTCTAAGACACAGAGTGACTTGGGAGCTCTTTCAAAAACAAGGACTCGGTTGTTCCCTGCATTCTTTCTGCTTGTCTACCCCTCTATCCCCCCTCTATCCCCCTCACCTCCGTCCTCCATCCCTCTTCACCCCCTCTCACTACAAAATACTGCCTCATGACTCCTTGTCGAACAGCAATTTACAATTAGTTAAACCTTCCATTTTGGTGAGTTGTGGAGGTGGGGTACAGTTCTCTTGGGTAAACTCTAAATTAACTTGGATATAATACATTAGTCTATCTTTCCAATTCAGTTTGGGTTGAGGGGATATTTCCTATGGTGACCCTTTAACTTTGTCAAAACCCTAGAATACTCAACCCCCTCACTAACATTCCTCCTCCCAACCCCCTGACTAACATTCCTCCCTCCCAACCCCCTGACTAACATTCCTCCTCCCAACCCCCTGACTAACATTCCTCCTCCCAACCCCCTGACTAACATTCCTCCTCCCAACCCCTGACTAACATTCCTCCTCCCAACCCCCTGACTAACATTCCTCCTCCCAACCCCCTGACTAACATTCCTCCTCCCAACCCCTGACTAACATTCCTCCTCCCAACCCCCTCACTAACATTCCTCCTCCCAACCCCTGACTAACATTCCTCCCCAACCCCTACTAACATTCCTCCTCCCAACCCCCTTACTAACATTCCTCCTCCCAACCCCCTCACTAACATTCCTCCTCCCAACCCCTGACTAACATTCCTCCTCCCAACCCCCTGACTAACATTCCTCCTCCCAACCCCCTCACTAACATTCCTCCTCCCAACCCCTTAATAACATTCCTCCTCCCAACCCCCTGACTAACATTCCTCCTCCCCTAACATTCTCCTCCCAACCCCTCACTAACATTCCTCCTCCCAACCCCTCAAACATTCCTCCTCCCAACCCCATCACTAACATTCCTCCTCCCAACCCCCTGACTAACATTCTCCTCCTCCCTAACATTCCTCCTCCCAACCCCTCACTAACATTCCTCCTCCCAACCCCCTATAACATTCCTCCTCCCAACCCCCACTAACATTCCTCCTCCCAACCTACTAACATTCCTCCTCCCAACCCCCTCACTAACATTCCTCCTCCCAACCCCTCAACTAACATTCCTCCTCCCAACCCCCTCACTAACATTCCTCCTCCCAACCCCTGACTAACATTCCTCCTCCCAACCCCCTGACTAACATTCCTCCTCCCAACATTCCTCCTCCCAACCCCCTCACTAACATTCCTCCTCCCTACCATATCCTCCTCCCAACCCCCCTAACATTCCTCCTCCCAACCCCTCACTAACATTCCTCCTCCCAACCCCCTGACTAACATTCCTCCTCCCCTACCATTCCTCCTCCCAACCCCCTGACTAACATTCCTCCTCCCAACCCCTCACTAACATTCCTCCTCCCAACCCCCTGACTAACATTCCTCCTCCCAACCCCTCGACTAACATTCCTCCTCCCAACCCCCTCACTAACATTCCTCCTCCCAACCTACACATTCCTCCTCCCAACCCCCTGAATAACATTCCTCCTCCCCTACCATTCCTCCTCCCAACCCCCTGACATAACATTCCTCCTCCCAACCCCCTGACTAACATTCCTCCTCCCAACCCCTGACTAACATTCCTCCTCCCAACCCCCTCACTAACATTCCTCCTCCCAACCCCTGACTAACATTCCTCCTCCCAACCCCCTGACTAACATTCCTCCTCCCAACCCCCTCACTAACATTCCTCCTCCCAACCCCATCATAACATTCCTCCTCCCAACCCCTCATCAAACATTCCTCCTCCCAACCCCCTCACTAACATTCCTCCTCCCAACCCCTGACTAACATTCCTCCTCCCAACCCCCTGACTAACATTCCTCCTCCCAACCCCCTGACTAACATTCCTCCTCCCAACCCCTGACTAACATTCCTCCTCCCAACCCCCACTAACATTCCTCCTCCCAACCCCCTGACATAACATTCCTCCTCCCAACCCCCTGATAACATTCCTCCTCCCAACTCCCCTCACTAACATTCCTCCTCCCAACCCCTCACCTAACATTCCTCCTCCCAACCCCCTGACTAACATTCCTCCTCCCAACCCCTCACTAACATTCCTCCTCCCAACCCCCTGACTAACATTCCTCCTCCCAACCCCCTCACTAACATTCCTCCTCCCAACCCCTCACTAACATTCCTCCCTCCCAACCCCTGACTAACATTCCTCCTCCCAACCCCCTGACTAACATTCCTCCTCCCAACCCCCTGACTAACATTCCTCCTCCCAACCCCTGACTAACATTCCTCCTCCCAACCCCTCACTAACATTCCTCCTCCCAACCCCTGACTAACATTCCTCCTCCCAACCCCCTCACTAACATTCCTCCTCCCAACCCCCTGACTAACATTCCTCCTCCCAACCCCCTCACTAACATTCCTCCTCCCAACCCCATCATAACATTCCTCCTCCCAACCCCTCACTAACATTCCTCCCTCCCAACCCCTGACTAACATTCCTCCTCCCAACCCCCTCACTAACATTCCTCCTCCCAACCCCTCATCAAACATTCCTCCTCCCAACCCCCTCACTAACATTCCTCCTCCCAACCCCCTCACTAACATTCCTCCTCCCAACCCCCTCACTAACATTCCTCCTCCCAACCCCCTGACTAACATTCCTCCTCCCAACCCCTGACTAACATTCCTCCTCCCAACCCCCTGACTAACATTCCTCCTCCCAACCCCTCGACTAACATTCCTCCTCCCAACCCCCATCAAACATTCCTCCTCCCAACCCCTGACTAACATTCCTC
>NW_025752210.1:0-13156 GCF_021184085.1 Oncorhynchus gorbuscha | reverse complement strand
TAGTACTGATTCATTGATAGAGTGATAGATTGGTATTGATTCATTGATAGAGTGATAGATTGGTACTGATTCATTGATAGAGTGATAGATTGGTATTGATTCATTGATAGAGTGATAGATTGGTATTGATTCATTGATAGAGTGTGATAGATTGGTTTTGATTCATTGATAGAGTGATAGATTGGTATTGATAGAGTGATGGATTGGTATTGATTCATTGATAGAGTGATAGATTAGTACTGATTCATTGATAGAGTGATAGATTGGTATTGATTCATTGATAGAGTGATAGATTGGTATTGATTCATTGATAGAGTGTGATATATTGGTATTGATTCATTGATAGAGTGTGATATATTGGTATTGATTCATTGATAGAGTGATAGATAGGTATTGATTCATTGATAGAGTGTGATATATTGGTATTGATTCATTGATAGAGTGTGATAGATTGGTATTGATTCATTGATAGAGTGATATATTGGTATTGATTCATTGATAGAGTGATAGATTGGTATTGATTCATTGATAGAGTGATAGATTGGTATTGATTCATTGATAGAGTGATATATTGGTATTGAGTGTGATATATTGGTATTGATTCATTGATAGAGTGATAGATTGGTATTGATTCATTGATAGAGTGATATATTAGTATTGATTCATTGATAGTGATAGATTGGTATTGATTCATTGATAGCGTGATATATTGGTATTGATTCATTGATAGAGTGATAGATTGGTATTGATTCATTGATAGAGTGTGATATATTGGTACTGATTCATTGATAGAGTGATAGATTTGGTATTGATTCATTGATAGAGTGTGATATATTGGTACTGATTCATTGATTGAGTGATAGATTGGTATTGATTCATTGATAGAGTGATAGATTGGTACTGATTCATTGATAGAGCGATAGATTGGTACTGATTCATTGATAGAGTGATAGATTGGTATTGATTCATTGATAGAGTGATAGATTGGTATTGATTCATTGATAGAGTGATAGATTGGTACTGATTCATTGATAGAAGTGTGATATATTATATTGATTCATTATTAAGTGATAGATTAGTACTGATTCATTGATAGAGTGATAGATTGGTATTGATTCATTGAAAGAGTGATAGATTGGTATTGATTCATTGATAGAGTGATAGATTGGTTTTGATTCATTGATAGAGTGATAGATTGGTATTGATAGTGATGGATTGGTATTGATTCATTGATAGAGTGATAGATTAGTACTGATTCATTGATAGAGTGATAGATTGGTATTGATTCATTGATAGAGTGATAGATTGGTATTGATTCATTGATAGAGTGATATATTGGTATTGATTCATTGATAGAGTGATAGATTGGTATTGATTCATTGATAGAGTGTGATAGATTGGTTTTGATTCATTGATAGAGTGATAGATTGGTATTGATAGAGTGATGGATTGGTATTGATTCATTGATAGAGTGATAGATTAGTACTGATTCATTGATAGAGTGATAGATTGGTATTGATTCATTGATAGAGTGATAGATTGGTATTGATTCATTGATAGAGTGTGATATATTGGTATTGATTCATTGATAGAGTGTGATATATTGGTATTGATTCATTGATAGAGTGATAGATAGGTATTGATTCATTGATAGAGTGTGATATATTGGTATTGATTCATTGATAGAGTGTGATAGATTGGTATTGATTCATTGATAGAGTGATATATTGGTATTGATTCATTGATAGAGTGATAGATTGGTATTGATTCATTGATAGAGTGATAGATTGGTATTGATTCATTGATAGAGTGATATATTGGTATTGATTCATTGATAGAGTGATAGATTGGTATTGATTCATTGATAGAGTGATATATTGGTATTGATTCATTGATGAGTGATAGATTGGTATTGATTCATTGATAGCGTGATATATTGGTATTGATTCATTGATAGAGTGATAGATTGGTATTGATTCATTGATAGATGTGATATATTGGTACTGATTCATTGATAGAGTGATAGATTGGTATTGATTCATTGATAGAGTGTGATATATTGGTACTGATTCATTGATTGAGTGATAGATTGGTATTGATTCATTGATAGAGTGATAGATTGGTACTGATTCATTGATAGAGCGATAGATTGGTACTGATTCATTGATAGAGTGATAGATTGGTATTGATTCATTGATAGAGTGATAGATTGGTATTGATTCATTGATAGAGTGATAGATTGGTACTGATTCATTGATAGAGTGATAGATTGGTATTGATTCATTGATAGAGTGATAGATTGGTACTGATTCATTGATAGAGTGATAGATTGGTATTGATTCATTGAAAGAGTGATAGATTGGTATTGATTCATTGATAGAGTGATAGATTGGTTTTGATTCATTGATAGAGTGATAGATTGGTATTGATAGTGATGGATTGGTATTGATTCATTGATAGAGTGATAGATTAGTACTGATTCATTGATAGAGTGATAGATTGGTATTGATTCATTGATAGAGTGATAGATTGGTATTGATTCATTGATAGAGTGATATATTGGTATTGATTCATTGATAGAGTGATAGATTGGTATTGATTCATTGATAGAGTGTGATAGATTGGTTTTGATTCATTGATAGAGTGATAGATTGGTATTGATAGAGTGATGGATTGGTATTGATTCATTGATAGAGTGATAGATTAGTACTGATTCATTGATAGAGTGATAGATTGGTATTGATTCATTGATAGAGTGATAGATTGGTATTGATTCATTGATAGAGTGTGATATATTGGTATTGATTCATTGATAGAGTGTGATATATTGGTATTGATTCATTGATAGAGTGATAGATAGGTATTGATTCATTGATAGAGTGTGATATATTGGTATTGATTCATTGATAGAGTGTGATAGATTGGTATTGATTCATTGATAGAGTGATATATTGGTATTGATTCATTGATAGAGTGATAGATTGGTATTGATTCATTGATAGAGTGATAGATTGGTATTGATTCATTGATAGAGTGATATATTGGTATTGATTCATTGATAGAGTGATAGATTGGTATTGATTCATTGATAGAGTGATATATTGGTATTGATTCATTGATAGAGTGATATATTGGTATTGATTCATTGATAGAGTGATAGATTGGTATTGATTCATTGATAGAGTGATATATTGGTATTGATTCATTGATAGTGATAGATTGGTATTGATTCATTGATAGCGTGATATATTGGTATTGATTCATTGATAGAGTGATAGATTGGTATTGATTCATTGATAGAGTGTGATATATTGGTACTGATTCATTGATAGAGTGATAGATTGGTATTGATTCATTGATAGAGTGTGATATATTGGTACTGATTCATTGATAGAGTGATAGATTGGTATTGATTCATTGATAGAGTGATAGATTGGTATTGATTCATTGATAGAGTGATAGATTGGTACTGATTCATTGATAGAGTGATAGATTGGTATTGATTCATTGATAGAGTGATAGATTGGTATTGATTCATTGATAGAGTGATAGATTGGTACTGATTCATTGATAGAGTGATAGATTGGTATTGATTCATTGATAGAGTGATAGATTAGTACTGATTCATTGATAGAGTGATAGATTGGTATTGATTCATTGAAAGAGTGATAGATTGGTATTGATTCATTGATAGAGTGATAGATTGGTATTGATTCATTGATAGAGTGATAGATTGGTATTGATAGATGATGGATTGGTATTGATTCATTGATAGAGTGATAGATTGGTATTGATTCATTGATAGAGTGATAGATTGGTATTGATTCATTGATAGAGTGATAGATTGGTATTGATTCATTGATAGAGTGATAGATTGGTATTGATTCATTGATAGAGTGATAGATTGGTATTGATTCATTGATAGAGGTGATAGAGTGGTATTGATTCATTGATAAGTGATATATTGGTATTGATTCATTGATAGGGATAGATGGTATTGATTCATTGATAGAGTGATATATTGGTATTGATTCATTGATAGAGTGATAGATTGGTATTGATTCATTGATAGAGTGATAGATTGGTATTGATTCATTGATAGAGTGATAGATTGGTATTGATTCATTGATAGAGTGATATATTGGTATTGATTCATTGATAGTGATAGATTGGTATTGATTCATTGATAGAAGTGATAGGTGGTACTGATTCGTGATGAGTGATAGGTGGTAATTCATTGATAGAGTAATGGATTAGTACTGATTCATTGATACGGTAATAGATTGGTATTGATTCGTGAAAAAGTGATAGATTGGTATTGATTCATTGATAGAGCGTGGGTGGTTTTGATTCGTGATAAGTGATAGGTGGTATTATTAGTGATAGTTGGTATTGATTCATTGATAGAGTGATAGGTGGTACTGATTCATTATAGAGTGATAGGTGGTATTGATTCATTGATAGAAGTGATAGGTGGTATTGATTCATTGATAAGTGATAGGTGGTACTGATTCATTGATAAGTGATAGGTGGTATTGATTCATTGACAAGTGATAGGTGAGTACTGATTCATTGATAAGTGATATATGGTATTGATTCATGATAGAAGTGATAGGTGGTATTGATTCATTGATAGCGTGATAGGTGGTTTTGATTCATTGATAGAGTGATAGGTGGTTTTGATTCATTGATAGAGTGATAGGTGGTATTCATTGATAGTGATATATTGGTATTGATTCATTGATAGAGTGATAATAGGTACTGACCCATTGATAGAGTATTAGGTGGTATTGATTCATTGATACATTAGGTATTGATTCATTGATAGATAATATTGGTATTGGTATTGATTCATTGATAAGTGATATATTGGTACCATTCGTGATAGAGTGATAGATGGTATTGATTCATTGATAGAGTGTGATAGATGGTATTGATTCATTGATAGAGTGTGATAGGTGGTATTGATTCATTGATAGAGTGATAGGTTGGTATTGATTCATTGATAGAGTGATAGGTGGTATTGATTCATGATAGAGTGATAGGTGGTATTGATTCATTGATAGAGTGATAGGTGGTATTGATTCATTGATAAGTGATAGGTGGTATTGATTCATTGACCAAGTGATATATTGGTATTGATTCATTGATAGAGTGATAGGTGGTAATTCATATAAGTGATATATTGGTATTGATTCATTGATAGCGTATATATTGGTATTGATTCATTAGGTGGTATTGATTCATTGATAGAGTGATAGGTGTATTGATTCATTGATAAGTGATAGGAAATGGTATTGATTCATTGATATAGGTGGTATTGTGATAGGTATATAGGTATTGATTCATTGATAGAGTGATAGGTGGTATTGATTCATTGATAGATGATAGGTGGTACTGATTCATTGATAAGTGATATATTGGTACTGATTCATTGATAGAGTGATAGGTGGTACTGATTCATGATAGCGTGATAGGTGGTATTGATTCATTGATAAGTGATATATTGGTACTGATTCATTGATAGAGTGATAGATGGTATTGATTCATTGATAGAGTGATAGATTGGTATTGATTCATTGATAGTGATAGGTGGTATTGATTCATTGATAGCGTGATATATTAAGTATTGATTCATTGATAAGTGATAGGTGGTATTGATTCATTGATAAAGTGATAGATATATTGGTATTGATTCATTGATAAGTGATAGGTATATTGATTCATTGATAGAATAGTGATATTCATTGGTGATATATATTGATTCATTGATAGATATAGGTGGTATTGATTCATTGATAAGTGATAGGTGGTATTGATTCATTGAAGAGTGATAGGTGGTACTGATTCATTGATAGAGTGATAGGTGGTACTTTCATGATTCTGATTCATTGATAGAGTGATAGGTGGTATTGATTCATTGATAGAGTGATAGATTGGTATTGATTCATTGATAGAGTGATAGGTGGTACTGATTCATTGATTGATAGGTGGTATTGATTCATTGATAGAGTGATAGGTGGTATTGATTCATTGATAGGTGATAGGTGGTATTGATTCATTGATAAGTGATAGATTGGTATTGATTCATTGATAGAGTGATAGGTGGTTTGATTCATTGATAGTGATAGTGATAGGTGGTATTGATTCATTGATAAGTGATAGGTGGTATTGATTCATTGATAAGTGATAGGTGGTACTGATTCATTGATAAGTGATAGGTGGTATTGATTCATTGATAGTGATAGGTGGTATTGATTCATTGATAAGTGATAGGTGGTTTTGATTCATTGATATTCGTGATTCATTGATAGTGATAGGTGGTATTGATTCATTGATAAGTGATATATTAGTACTTGATTCATTGATAAGTGATAGATTGGTATTGATTCATAGAGTGTATATTGGTATTGATTCATTGATAGTGATATATGGTATTGATTCATTATTAGATGTGATATATTGGTATTGATTCATTGATAGAAGTGATAGGTATTGATTCATTGATTAAG
This sequence comes from Oncorhynchus gorbuscha, assembly GCF_021184085.1. NCBI lineage: Eukaryota > Metazoa > Chordata > Actinopteri > Salmoniformes > Salmonidae > Oncorhynchus > Oncorhynchus gorbuscha. The sequence continues at coordinate 6,644 of NW_025752210.1, read as the reverse complement.
TGATAGTGGCCTGATTCATTGACCAAGTATAATGTATTGATTCATTGATAAAAGATATATTGGTATTGATTCATTGATAAGTGATATATTGGTATTGATTCATTGATAGAAGTGATATATTGGTATTGATTCGTGATAAGTGATAGGTCAATTCATTGATAGAGTGATATATTGGTACTGATTCATTGATAAGTAATAGGTGTATTGATTCATTGATAAGTAATATAATGGTATTGATTCATTGATAATAGTAATTGAAGTATTGGTTCATTGGTATATGATTCATTGATAGGTGATAGGTTCGTATGATTCATGTATTAATTCATTGATTCATTATAGAGTAATAGATATATGGTACCAATTCATTATAAGTGATATATTGGTACTGATTCATTGATAGAGTGATAGATTGGTATTGATTCATTGATTGGTGATAGATTGGTATTGATTCATTGATAAGTGATAGATTGGTACTGATTCATTGATAGAAGTGATAGGTGGTATTGATTCATTGATAAGTGATAGGTGGTATTGATTCATTGATAGAGTGATAGGTGGTACTGATTCATTGATAGGTGGTATTGATTCATTGATAAGTGATAGGTGGTTTTGATTCATTGATAAGTGATATATTGGTATTGATTCATTGATAGAAGTGATAGGTGGTATTGATTCATTGATAGAGTGATAGGTGGTACTGATTCATTGATAAGTGATAGGTGGTATTGATTCATTGATAGAGTGATAGTTGGTATTGATTCATTGATAGAGTGATAGGTGGTATTGATTCATTGATAGAGTGATAGGTGGTATTGATTCATTGATAGAGTGATAGGTGGTACTGATTCATTGATAAGTGATAGGTGGTATTGATTCATTGAAAAATGATAGGTGGTATTGATTCATTCATTGATAGATAGTACTGATTCATTGATAAGTGATATATTGGTACTGATTCATTGATAAGTGATAGTGGTATTGATTCATTGTGTGATAGGTTGGTATTGATTCATTGATAAGTGATAGGTGGTACTGATTCATTAGAGTGATAGGTGGTATTGATTCATTGATAGAAGTGTGATATATTGGTATTGATTCATTGATAGAGTGATATATTGGTATTGATTCATTGATAGAGTGATATGATTGATTCATTGAAGTGATTCATTGATAGTGATAGATTGGTATTGATTCATTGATAAGTGATAGTGGTTTGATTCATTGATAGGTGATAGTGTTTGGTATTGATTCATTATTAGTGATAGGTGGTGAATTCGTAATAATAGAGTAGTATTGATTCATGATAAGTAATATAATATTGATTCATTGATAAGTGATATATTGGTATTGATTCATTGATAGCGTATATATTGGTATTGATTCATTGATAGAGTGATAGGTGGTATTGATTCATTGATAAGTGATATATGGTATTGATTCATTGATAGTGATATATTAGTACCCAATTCGTTGATAAGTGATAGGTGGTATTGATTCATTGATAGAGTGATAGGTGGTACTGATTCATTGATAGAGCGATATATTGGTATTGATTCATTGATAGAGTGATAGATGGTATGATTCATTGATAAAGATAGGTATATTGGTGGTATTGATTCATTGATAAGTGAGATTGGTATTGATTCATTGATAGAGTGTGATATATTGGTACTGATTCATTGATAGAGTGACCAGATGGTATTGATTCATTGAAAGATAGGTGGTACTTGATTCATTGATAAGTGATAGATTGGTACTGATTCATTGATAGAGTGATAGATTGGTATTGATTCATTGATAAGTGAGGTGGTACCATGATAAGTGATAGGTTGGTATTGATTCATTGATAAGTGATAGGTGGTATTGATTCATTGATATGATATATTGGTATTGATTCATTGATAGTGATAGATTAGTACTGATTCATTGATAGAGTGATATAGGCATGATTCGTGATAAGTGATATATTGGTATTGATTCATTGATAAGAGTGATAGATGGTACTGATTCATTGATAGAGTGATAGATTGGTATTGATTCATTGATAGAGTGATAGGTGGTATTGATTCATTGATAGAGTGATAGGTGGTATTGATTCATTGATGATATAGTGATAGGTGGTATTGATTCATTGATAGTAATATATGATAGGTGGTATTGATTCGTGATAGAAGTGATATATTGATTCATTGATTGAGTGATAGGTGTATTGATTCATTGATTAGAGTGATAGGTGGTACTGATTCATTGATAGAGTGATAGGTGGTACTGATTCATTGATAAGTGATAGGTGGTATTGATTCAGTAATATAGGTGGTATTGATTCATTGATAAGTGTGATAGGTGTACTGATTCATTGATAGGTGATAGATGGTACTTTCATTGATTGATAGGTGGTATTGATTCATTGATAGGTGATGGTTGGTATTGATTCATTGATAAGTGATAGGTGGTATTGATTCATTGATAAGTGATAGGTGGTATTGATTCATTGATAGAAGTGTGATATATTGGTATTGATTCATTGATAGGAGTGATAGGTGGTATTGATTCAGAAAAAGTGATGAATTGGTATTGATTCATTGATAAGTGATAGGTGGTACTGATTCATTGATAAGTGATAGGTGTGATTCATTGATAAGTGATAGGTGGTATTGATTCATTGATAAGTGATATATTGGTATTGATTCATTGATAGAGTGATATATTGGTATTGATTCATTGATAGAGTGATTAGGTGGTATTGATTCATTGATGTGATAGTTGGTTTGATTCATTGATAGAGTGATAGGTGGTATTATTGATAGTGATAGTGGTATTGATTCGTGATAAGTGATATATTAGTACTGATTCATTGATAGAGTGGATAGATATACTGATTCATTGATGAGTGATAGATTGGTACTGATTCATTGATAGGTGATATATTGGTATTGATTCATTGATAGAGTGATAGATATGGTATTGATTCATTGATAGAGTGATAGGTGGTATTGATTCATTGATAGAGTGATAGGTGGTATTGATTCATTGAAAGAGTGAAGATGGTATTGATTCATTGATAGAGTATTGGTTTTCATTATTAGTGATATATTGTTTTGATTCATTGATTGATATATTGAGTATTGATTATGATAGAGTGATAGATTAGTATGATTCATTGATAGAGTGATATATTGGTATTGATTCATTGATAGAGTGATAGATTGGTATTGATTCCAGTGATAGAGTGATATATTGGTACTGATTCATTGATAGAGTGATAGATTGATATTGATTCATTGATATAGTGATAGTGATATTCATTGGTATTGATTCGTAGTACTGATAGATGATAGGTGGTTTTGATTCATTGATAGCGTGATATATTGGTATTGATTCATGATAAGTGATAGGTACTGATTCATTGATAGAGTCATAGGTGGTATTGATTCATTGAAGAGTGATATATTGGTACTGATTCATTGATAAGTGATAGATTGGTTTTGATTCATTGATAGAGTGTATATGGTATTGATTCATTGATAGAGTGATAGGTGGTACTGATTCATTGATAAGTGATAGGTGGTTTTGATTCATTGATAAGTGATAGGTGGTACTGATTCATTGATAAGTGATAGGTGGTATTGATTCATTGATAAGTGATAGATTAGTATTGATTCATTGATAAGTGATAGGTGGTTTTGATTCATTGATAAGTGATAGGTGGTATTGATTCAGTGATTTGGTATTGATTCATTGATAAGTGATATATTGTTGATTCATTGATAAGTGATAGGTGGTATTGATTCATTGATAGATATATGTAATTCATTGATAGGTGGTTTATTGATTCATTGATAGAGTGATAGATTGGTATTGATTCATTGATTAGAGTGATATATTGGATGGATATATTGGTAATTCATTCATTGATAGAGTGATAGGTGGTACTGATTCATTGATAGAGTGATAGGTGGTATTGATTCATTGATAAGTGATAGGTAGTATTGATTCATTGATAGAGTGATATATTATTATTGATTCATTGATAGAGTGTGATATATTGGTATTGATTCATTGATAGAGTGATGGAATTAGTACTGATTCATTGACAAAGTGGCAATATATTGGTATTGATTCATTGAAGAGTGATAGGTTGGTAATGATTCATTGATTAAGTGATATATTAGTACTGATTCATTGATAAGTAAGTATTGTTCATTCGTGTTCATTGATTCATATTAAGTGATAGGTGGTATTGATTCATTGACCAAGTGATAGATTGGTATTGATTCATTTGATGATGATAGATTGGTACTGATTCATTGATAGAGCGATAGATTGGTACTGATTCATTGATAGAGTGATAGGTGGTATTGATTCATTGATAAGTGATAGGTGGTGATGATTCGTTGGTGAGTGATAGGTGGTACTGATTCATTGATAGTGATAATTGTATTGATTATTAGTGATAATTAGTACTGATTCATTGATAGTGATAGGTATTAATTCATTGAAAAGTAAATAGGTGGTTTGATTCATTGATAGTAATGAGTGGTATTATTAGTATTAAGATTAGTGATTCATGACAAGTGAGAAGTGGTAAGATTCATTGATAGTAATGGGTGGTATTGATTCATTGATAGTGATAGTTGGTATTGATAGTATTAGATTAGTATTTTCATTGATAGAAGTGATAGGTAGTACTGATTCATTGATAAGTGAGGTGGTACTGATTCGTGATAAGTGATAGGTGGTATTGATTCATTGAAAAGTGATAGGTGGTATTAATTCATTGACAAGTGACCGGTGGTTTGATTCATTATTAAGTAATGGTGGTATTGATAGTGATAGATTGGTGATTCATTGATAGAGTGATGGATTGGTATTGATTCATTGATAGAGTGATAGATTAGTACTGATTCATTGATAGAGTGATAGATTGGTATTGATTCATTGATAGAGTGATAGATTGGTATTGATTCATTGATAGAGTGTGATATATTGGTATTGATTCATTGATAGAGTGTGATATATTGGTATTGATTCATTGATAGAGTGATAGATAGGTATTGATTCATTGATAGAGTGTATAGATTAGTATTACTCCACATAGAGTGATAGATTGGTATTGATTCATTGATAGAGCGGATAGATTGGTATTGATTCATTGATAGTGATAGATTGGTATTGATTCATTGATAGCGTGATATATTGGTATTGATTCATTGATAGAGTGATAGATTGGTATTGATTCATTGATAGAGTGTGATATATTGGTACTGATTCATTGATAGAGTGATAGATTGGTATTGATTCATTGATAGAGTGTGATATATTGGTACTGATTCATTGATTGAGTGATAGATTGGTATTGATTCATTGACAGAGTGATAGATTGGTACTGATTCATTGATAGAGCGATAGATTGGTACTAATTCATTGATAGAGTGATAGATTGGTATTGATTCATTGATAGAGTGATAGATTGGTATTGATTCATTGATAGAGTGATAGATTGGTACTGATTCATTGATAGAGTGATAGATTGGTATTGATTCATTGATAGAGTGATAGATTAGTACTGATTCATTGATAGAGTGATAGATTGGTATTGATTCATTGAAAGAGTGATAGATTGGTATTGATTCATTGATAGAGTGATAGATTGGTTTTGATTCATTGATAGAGTGATAGATTGGTATTGATAGTGATGGATTGGTATTGATTCATTGATAGAGTGATAGATTAGTACTGATTCATTGATAGAGTGATAGATTGGTATTGATTCATTGATAGAGTGATAGATTGGTATTGATTCATTGATAGAGTGATAGATTGGTATTGATTCATTGAAAGAGTGATAGATTGGTTTTGATTCATTGATAGAGTGATAGATTGGTATTGATAGTGATGGATTGGTATTGATTCATTGATAGAGTGATATATTGGTATTGATTCATTGATAGAGTGATAGATAGGTATTGATTCATTGATAGAGTGTGATATATTGGTATTGATTCATTGATAGAGTGTGATAGATTGGTATTGATTCATTGATAGAGTGATATATTGGTATTGATTCATTGATAGAGTGATAGATTGGTATTGATTCATTGATAGAGTGATAGATTGGTATTGATTCATTGATAGAGTGATATATTGGTATTGATTCATTGATAGAGTGATAGATTGGTATTGATTCATTGATAGAGTGATATATTGGTATTGATTCATTGATAGTGATAGATTGGTATTGATTCATTGATAGCGTGATATATTGGTATTGATTCATTGATAGAGTGATATATTGGTATTGATTCATTGATAGAGTGATAGATTGGTATTGATTCATTGATAGAGTGATATATTGGTATTGATTCATTGATAGTGATAGATTGGTATTGATTCATTGATAGCGTGATATATTGGTATTGATTCATTGATAGAGTGATAGATTGGTATTGATTCATTGATAGAGTGTGATATATTGGTACTGATTCATTGATAGAGTGATAGATTGGTATTGATTCATTGATAGAGTGTGATATATTGGTACTGATTCATTGATTGAGTGATAGATTGGTATTGATTCATTGACAGAGTGATAGATTGGTACTGATTCATTGATAGAGCGATAGATTGGTACTGATTCATTGATA
>NW_025752209.1:0-13157 GCF_021184085.1 Oncorhynchus gorbuscha | reverse complement strand
GCTATAGGGACAGTAGAGGGCTTCTCTATGCTATAGGGACAGTAGAGGGCTTCTCTATGCTATAGGGACAGTAGAGGGCTTCTCTATGCTATAGGGACAGTAGAGGGCTTCTCTATGCTATAGGGACAGTAGAGGGCTTCTCTATGCTATAGGGACAGTAGAGGGCTTTCATGCTATAGGGACAGTAGAGGGCTTCTCTTATGCTATAGGAGGGCTTCATGCTATAGGACAGTAGAGGCTTCTGTTATAGGGACAGTAGAGGGCTCTATACTATAGGGACAGTAGAGGGCTTCTCTATACTATAGGGACAGTAGAGGGCTTCTCTATACTATAGGGACAGTAGAGGGCTTCTCTATACTATAGGGACAGTAGAGGGCTTCTCTATACTATAGGGACAGTAGAGGGCTTCTATACTATAGGGACAGTAGAGGGCTTCTCTATATTAAGACCTGTATCTTAACTGTAGCTGTTTGTTTTTCAGGAAGGAGTGTGCCTTGATCAATGAGCTTTGCTGCAAACATTACTGCGACCACCGCACCAAGTAAGTTACTGTACTGCTATAGGAAGTGATGCTGTTTCTACTGCTGTAGGAAGTGATGCTGTTTCTACTGCTGTAGGAAGTGATGCTGTTTCTACTGCTGTAGGAAGTGATGTTGTTTCTACTGCTGTAGGAAGTGATGCTGTTTCTCCTGCTGTAGGAAGTGATGCTGTTTCTCCTGCTGTAGGAAGTGATGCTGTTTCTACTGCTGTAGGAAGTGATGCTGTTTCTACTGCTGTAGGAAGTGATGCTGTTTCTCCTGCTGTAGGAAGTGATGCTGTTTCTCCTGCTGTAGGAAGTGATGCTGTTTCTCCTGCTGTAGGAAGTGATGCTGTTTCTCCTGCTGTAGGAAGTGATGCTGTTTCTCCTGCTGTAGGAAGTGATGCTGTTTCTACTGCTGTAGGAAGTCATGCTGTAGGGAGAGATGCAGTTTCTACTGCTGTAGGAAGTGATGCTGTTTCTCCTGCTGTAGGAAGTGATGCTGTTTCTACTGCTGTAGGAAGTGATGCTGTTTCTACTGCTGTAGGAAGAGATGCTGTTTCTACTGCTGTGGGAAGTCATGCTGTAGGGAGAGATGCAGTTTCTGCCACTGGGGGAGGAGGTTAGAAGAGTTTCTACTGCTGTGTAATGAGTGGACCACCAGATAGAGCTGTTGTAAAAAGGAAGAATGTGCAATGTGAGGAGGCAGAGGAGACTTGCCTCGTCTCCTAGATCTCGTTTGTTTCTGTTAGAAATCCCAGCTGGTCTCCTTATCTGTAGATGGATAAATAATTTGGGTTTGATGTGTCGATCTTTTTACCTCAGAAACAACAAGAACCGACTAGATTTCCAGCCGAGAGATAAAGTCTGCTGTACAAAGAACGGCTACGTATCTGACAGGGACAAGGAAGTGTCTCCTGAAGCAGAGGACTTGGAGAACAGCTACGTATCTGACAGGGACAGGACCAAGCAGAGACTTCCTGGTCTGGACGGAGAGGAGAGACTGAGAGGGAACGGGGCCACACAGAGAGACGGAAGTTGTGACAAAATGAAAAGCAAAGAGAAGAATAAAGAGCGTCTGTGTAACGGAGAGATATTCTTTATTAAACATGTGAGAAACGAGAGGACCAATAGTTACACGTGTTTTAGGCTATTCTGTAAGCCGCTCAATTCTGATTGGCTGAGCCGTGCTCTTGGGTTGTGTCTCCTATGACAGGACGTGACCGAGGAGGAGGCGGCTCACAGCGGAGCAGGAAGCGGAGGTACTTGACTCTGGATGACGGTGACGGACGGATGCTGTGTGTGTTTCCTTCAGGGAGCTGCAGAGAGAATGTAAACTGCAACACGCCTGGGTTAGGACCATACACACCTTCCAGGTGTGTGGGGAGTGTGTGTTTTCTCTCTGTCTCCATTCATAAACTGATGAGAGAATGATTTTAAACTAAGCAGTTCAGTAGATTCTAACTAGTTAGACATTTTCTCTGATGGAATTCTTCAGTTGTACTGTACCTTCCTCTCTGTGTGCCAGGGGTCGGAGACCGAGACCATTGTGTACGTGCTGGGTAACGGTAGTGTCCAGACGTGGAAACACGTGTACACGGCTGTGACACGGGGACAGAAGCTGTATATGTCATAGCCAAGCAGGAGGGCATGGCCTCGGCCATCAAGAGACGCATCATCCCACGTAACACCCGGCTGGGAACCCTGGTCAAAGAGCTGCTGGTCCAGCCTGGGGCTGAGGGGCAGGACCAACCAGACCAGAACCAACCCCAGCCGGGCACACCTCGCAGGGCAGCCCCAGGCTTCGGGCCTACACAGACCACTCCTCTGGCCTCACAGACACCTAGCTGGTCTCTAAGGACCCCTACAAAACCCCTATAGCAGCACCCAGACTCCTCTCTACGCCCAGCCTAGCAGTCCCACTTCAGGCCAATCCTGTTCACTCTCCGTCGGGGTCCTACCCAGGAAGCTGTGGAGAAATGAGCTCCAAACAGCTCCTCAGGCAGATGCCTCAGACACCTCTCTAATGGACGACATCACTTTCAGTCAGGCATATACCTGGTCGCCATGAACAGCAGCTCTGAGGACCCCCTCTCAGGAGCAGCCTGGGTCTTGTGGGGAGGAGGAGGAGGAGGAAGGGATCGAGATGGAGGCTAGCAGCAGCGCTGTAGAGGATGGACACCTGGGGAAGGGTTCACATTTAGCTGCTCGGGTCTGGGGTTGAGAGCACCCCTTCCAAGAGGACGCCGGTCCTGACAGAGAGAAACAGAATGTGACTCCTCATAAACAGGTCAAGGTAAGAGGAGGAGGAGGGTCCTGACAGAGAGAACAGAATGTGATCTCCTCATAAAACAGGTCAAGGTATCTCCTACAAAAGAGTAAGAGGAGGAGGTCCTGACAGAGAGAAACAGAATGTGACTCCTCATAAACAGGTCAAGGTAAGAGGAGGAGGAGGTCCTGACAGAGAGAAACAGGAATGTGACTCTCATACACAGGTCAAGGTAAGAGGAGGAGGAGGAGGTCCTGACAGAGAGAAACAGAATGTATCTCCTCATAAAACAGGTCAAGGTAAGAGGAGGAGGAGGAGGTCCTGACAGAGAGAACAGAATGTGACTCCTCATAAACAGGTCAAGGTAAGAGGAGGAGAGGAGGTCCTGACAGAGAGAACAGAATGTATCTCCTCATAAACAGGTCAAGGTAGGAGGAGGAGGAGGTCCTGACAGAGAGAAACAGAATGTATCTCCTCATAAACAGGTCAAGGTAAAGAGGAGGTCCTGACAGAGAGAACAGAATGTATCTCCTCATCAACAGGTCAAGGTAAGAGGGGAGGAGGAGGACAGAGAGAAACAGAATGTATCTCCTCACAAAACAGGTCAAGGTAAGAGGAGGAGGAGGAGGAGGTCCTGACAGAGAGAAACAGAATGTATCTCCTTTCAAGGTAGGAAGAGGTCCTGACAGAGAGGAGGAGGAGGTCCTGACAGAGAGAAACAGAATGTATCTCCTCATCAACAGGTCAAGGTAAGAGGAGGAGGAGGAGGTCCTGACAGAGAGAAACAGAATGTCATAAACAGGTCAAGGTGAGGAGGAGGAGGAGACAGGGGTTATTTTAGTAGAAGTGGTATCTCCTCATAAACAGGTCAAGGTGAGGAGGAGGGAATTATTTAAACAGTAGAAGTGGTTGACAGAGAGAGGTGTCAAGAGGAGGAGGAGGGGTTGTTTTAGTAGAAGTGGTTGAGGTCAAGGTAAGAGGAGGTCCTGACAGAGAGAAACAGAATATCTTTTAGTAGAAGTCCTGACAGTGAGAAACAGAATGCATCTCCTCATAAACAGGTGGAGGAGGAGGGGTTATTTTAGTAGAAGTGGTTGAGGTCAAGGGAGGAGGAGGAGGGATTTTCAGTTGTTTTTTTAGGAAGCAGCACATTTTCTTTCTCACAGAAGTGGTTGTTGAGGAGGAGGGGGTTATTTTAGTAGAAGTGGTTGTGGTGGAGGAGGAGGAGTTATTTTTAGTAGAAGTGGTTGAGGGTGGGAGGAGGAGGGTTATTTTAGTAGAAGTGGTTGAGGTGAGGAGGAGGGGGGTTATTTTAGTTGAAGAGGAGGAGGAGGGGTTATTTTAGTAGAAGTGGGGAGGAGGAGGGGTTATTTTAGTAGAAGTGGTTGAGGTGAGGAGGAGGGGGGTTATTTTAGTAGAAGTGGTTGAGGTGTGGAGGAGGAGGGGTTATTTTAGTAGAAGTGGTTGAGGTGAGGAGGAGGTGTTATTTTAGTAGAAGTGGTTGAGGTGTGGAGGAGGAGGGGTTATTTTAGTAGAAGTGGTTGAGGTGTGGAGGAGGAGGAGGAGGGGTTATTTTAGTAGAAGTGGTTGAGGTGTGGAGGAGGGGTTATTTTAGTAGAAGTGGTTGAGGTGTGGAGGAGGGGTTATTTTAGTAGAAGTGGTTGAGGTGTGGAGGAGGGGTTATTTTAGTAGAAGTGGTTGAGGTGTGGAGGAGGGGTTATTTTAGTAGAAGTGGTTGAGGTGTGGAGGAGGGGTTATTTTAGTAGAAGTGGTTGAGGTGTGGAGGAGGGTTATTTTAGTAGAAGTGGTTGAGGTGTGGAGAAGGAGGGGGGTTATTTTAGTAGAAGTGGTTGAGGTGAGGAGGGGTTATTTTAGTAATAATAATATAATATATGCCATTTAGCAGACGCTTTTATCCAAAGCGACTTACAGTCATGTGTGCATACATTCTACGTATGGGTGGTCCCGGGGATCGAACCCACTATATCCTGGCGTTACAAGCGCCATGCTCTACCAACTGAGCTACAGAAGGAGAAGTGGTTGAGGTGAGGAGAAGGAGGGGGGTTATTTTAATAGAAGTGGTTGAGGTGAGGAGGAGGAGGGGGTTATTTAGTAGAAGTGGTTGAGGTGAGGGGGAGGAGGGGTTATTTTAGTAGAAGTGGTTGAGGTGAGGGGGAGGAGGAGGGGTTATTTTAGTAGAAGTGGTTGAGGTGAGGAGGAGGAGGGGTTATTTTAGTAGAAGTGGTTGAGGTGAGGAGGAGGGGGGGTTATTTTAGTAGAAGTGGTTGAGGTGAGGAGGAGGAGGGGTTATTTTAGTAGAAGTGGTTGAGGTGTGGAGGAGGGGTTATTTTAGTAGAAGTGGTTGAGGTGAGAGGGAGGGGTTCTTTTAGTAGAAGTGGTTGAGGTGAGGGGGAGGAGGGGTTATTTTAGTAGAAGTGGTTGAGGTGAGAGGGAGGGGTTCTTTTAGTAGAAGTGGTTGAGGTGAGGGGGAGGAGGGGTTATTTTAGTAGAAGTGGTTGAGGAGAGGGGGAGGGGTTATTTTAGTAGAAGTGGTTGAGGAGAGGGGAGGGGTTATTTTAGTAGAAGTGGTTGAGGAGAGGGTGGAGGGGTTATTTTAGTAGAAGTGGTTGAGGTGAGGAGGAGGAGGAGGGGGTTATTTTAGTAGAAGTGGTTGAGGTGAGGAGGAGGAGGGGGTTATTTTAGTAGAAGTGGTTGAGGTGAGGAGGAGGGGGTTATTTTAGTAGAAGTGGTTGAGGTGTGGAGGAGGGGGTTATTTTAGTAGAAGTGGTTGAGGTGTGGAGGAGGAGGGGTTATTTTAGTAGAAGTGGTTGAGGTGAGGAGGGGTTATTTTAGTAGAAGTGGTTGAGGTGTGGAGGAGGGGTTATTTTAGTAGAAGTGGTTGAGGTGTGGAGGTTATTTTAGAAGTGGTTGAGGTGAGGTGTGGAGGGGTTATTTTAGTAGAAGTGGTTATTCTAAGAGAGTCAGTTGGGAAGAGTTGTCACGTTTCTCAGACTCCATCTTGTTGTTGTGTCATCTGTGTAGGTGGAGGTAATCACCGTTGGGCTGTTCCAGACTGGAGCAGCTCGCCCTCTGCACGCCCACCTCCCACGGCAAACGGCTTTTCCAAGGTCCACCCTCCGATCAGGACTGAACGTCTTCTCTCCCTGACCCATTGATATCCTGGTATATTTTATGGCCTGCATTGATTTTTTAAATTTTTTAATTTATTTAACCAGGCAAGTCAGTTAAGAACACATTCTTATTTTCAATGACGGCCTAGGAACTGTGGGTTAACTGCCTGTTCAGGGGCAGAACGACAGATTTGTACCTTGTCAGCTCGGGATTTGAATGGCAACCTTCCGGTTACTAGTCCAACACTCTAAACGCTAGGCTACCCTGCCGCCCCAGGATATCTTATGATTGATGGCCACTACTACATTGATACCAGGATATCTTATGATTGATGGCCACTACTACATTGATACCAGGATATCTGAATCAAATCATATTTTATATGTCGTATGCACGGAAGTGTAGACCTTGACCATGAAATGCTTACTTACAAGCCCTTAACCAATAATGCAGTTTTAATTAAAAATAAGAGTTAAGAATATTTACTAAATAAACAAAAGTTTTTTTAAATGCAATAAAATAACAATGAGGTTATATACAGGGGTAGTACCGGACAATGTGTGGGGGGTAGAGGTTAGTCGAGGTGATTGAGGTTGGTAGGTAAAGTGACTATGCATAGATAGTAATGAGTAGCAGTAGTAGGGGTAATGGAGGTAGGTAGGGGTAAAGTGGCATAGATAGTAATGAGTAGGTAGTAATGGAGGTAGGTAGGGGTAATGGAGGTAGGTAGGGGTAAAGTGACTATGCATAGATAGTAATGAGTAGCAGTAGTAGGGGTAATGGAGGTAGGTAGGGGTAATGTGACTATGCATAGAGAGTAATGAGTAGCAGTAGTAGGGGTAATGGAGGTAGGTAGGGGTAATGTGACTATGCATAGATAGTAATGAGTAGCAGTAGTAGGGGTAATGGAGGTAGGTAGGGGTAATGGAGGTAGGTAGGGGTAATGTGACTATGCATAGATAGTAATGAGTAGCAGTAGTAGGGGTAATGGAGGTAGGTAGGGGTAACGTGACTATGCATAGATCATAGAGAGGAGCATTAGTGGGGGGGGGTTCAGTGTAAATGGTCTGGTGGGCATTTGATGAACTGTTCAGAAGTCTTATGGCTTCGGTGGAAGCTGTTAAGAAGGCTTTTGGACTTGGTGCTCCGGTACCGCTTTGCCGTGCGGTAGAGAGAACAGTCTATGACTTGGGTGGCTGGAGTCTAGTTTTAGGCCCTTCCTCTGACACCGCCTGGTATAGAGGTCCTGGATGCAGGAAGCTCCGGCCCCAGTGATGTACTGGCCCTTCCTCTGACACCGCCTGGTAGATGAGCAGGAAGTCCAGTGATACTGGCCCCTTCCTGACACCGCCTGGAGAGGTCCTGGATGGCAGGAAGCCCCAGTGATGTACTGCCTGGTATAGAGGTCCTGGATGGTAGGGCTCAGCCCCCAGTGATGTACTGGGCCGCGCCTGTGGCGCCCCTTGCGGTCGGAATCCCCTCCGGCGCCATCATTAGACAGGAAACTCTGCATTACTATCTGTTTATTTTAAATGTTTTAATTGCTATACATCTGGGCTTGTATCATTTTATTGATCAAGTGCCTCAGATGAGATTGTGATCATTTCATCAGTATGTTGCAATCACCTCAGCCATGTTGTTTTCCCACTCTGTAAATCACCTCAGCCATGTTGTTTTCCCACTCTGTAAATCACCTCAGCCATGTTGTTTTCCCACTCTGTAAATCACCTCAGCCATGTTGTTTTCCCACTCTGTAAATCACCTCAGCCATGTTGGTGTTTTCCCACTCTGTAAATCACCTCAGCCATGTTGGTGTTTTCCCACTCTGTAAATCACCTCAGCCATGTTGTTTTCCCACTCTGTAAATCACCTCAGCCATGTTGTTTTCCCACTCTGTAAAAATCACCTCAGCCATGTTGGTGTTTTCACCTGTAAATCAGCCATGTTGTTTATTCACTCTGTAAATCACCTCAGCCATGTTTTCCCACTCTGTAAATCACCTCAGCCATGTTGTTTATTCACTCTGTAAATCACCTCAGCCATGTTGTTTATTCACTCTGTAAATCACCTCAGCCATGTTTTCCCACTCTGTAAATCACCTCAGCCATGTTTTGCCACTCTGTAAATCACCTTGTTTATTTTTCCCACTCTGTAAATCTTTTTTATTGTTTCTCTTTTCTCGGCCATACAAAGGTTTACAGCTGGAGGAATTCCCAAAGTTATACATGAGCCGATAAATATCATGCTACCAAGTATTAAATTTGTACAAAAATACTTTACAGGTCATAATACCGGTGCATTAGAAATAAAAATACAATTTTTCAGGGACTTAAACAGTGGTTTGTTTCTTTAACTGTATCATACATTGAAGGTGGTTGACCCCACTGGTAATCGGCAGTGTTGTACTCAGTATTAAGAACAGAAAAATGACCCTCCACCTGAGCTTTTTTCTTCTATTATCAAGGCTTCGTCTGCATAAAGTCCAAGCTTGTTCTCTGTAGCGTTAAGGTGAATTGTAAAGAAACCTAAGGTGCAAATGTCTGCAATGAACTGTATCTCTGGTTAAATAAACCACTGTTTTTTTTTGTTTTGACACAGCGAATGGCTTGAGATTCAACTGAACTCTTAAAAGACAACAATAGTTACAGTGACTGAAGTAGTCAATTATTACTGTTGGGCTACTACGGTTGAACTGTGTGTGTAGTCATTTCAGTAGCCGAGGTGTCAGTCATTTCAGTAGCCGAGGTGTCAGTCATTTCAGTAGCCGAGGTGTCAGTCATTTCAGTAGCCGAGGTGTGTAGTCATTTCAGTAGCCGAGGTGTGTAGTCATTTCAGTAGCCGAGGTGTGTAGTCATTTCAGTAGCCGAGGTGTGTAGTCATTTCAGTAGCCGAGGTGTGTAGTCATTTCAGTAGCCGAGGTGTGTAGTCATTTCAGTAGCCGAGGTGTGTAGTCATTTCAGTAGCCGAGGTGTGTAGTGTGTTGGGAGTTGTCCATGTATAAATACAGCACTTGAAAGAAAGTGAACATTTGAGACGACATGGCTCTTCCAACAGTCTCTATGGCGCAAGTGAGAGAGATGGAGAGCGAGATCGTTGTCTAAATAAGAGATGGAGTGGTTGGTTATATAGTGGGACGGATAATGCTGTCGTACGTGAGCCATTTCCACACAACAACAAAAAAAAAATAGTGAGACCATAGAAATAGAAATCCTAGAATGGGATTTTTTTTCCTATTTCAAGTCGGATCTAGTTCTATAAGCAAGAGACCGTGTTCTGTGAGCACTGAAGACCAGAGGTGACATCACTGAAGACCAGAGGTGACATCACTGAAGACCAGAGGTGACATCACTGAAGACCAGAGGTGACATCACTGAAGACCAGAGGTGACATCACTGAAGACCAGAGGTGACATCACTGAAGACCAGAGGTGACCTCACTGAAGACCAGAGGTGACCTCACTGAAGACCGAGGTGACCTCACTGAAGACAGAGGTGACATCACTGAAGACAGTGACTCGTCCAGAAAAAGCCACTAGTTAACATGAAGTACACGGTTAGGGAACGTCTGTTCTGTCACAGGTCAGACCTCCTTTTTTTTCCCGGTGTCATAGTTTTTTTTTTTTTTTTTATGAAGTGAAAATCTACTGGAATTACACCTTGTTGCCGAAACCTTTGTTGCCTTACCATTATAGGGTAAGACATTACACTGGGCCCTTCAACATACACCTCTACATCTCTCATCATCATCAAACAAGTGTCATTTTCTATATTACAAATTCTTTGTTATTATGTGAAGCCTTTGGGGGGGTCAAACCTCAGAGATACAATGAACCGTACCAAAAACATACTTTAAACAAAGCCAGTATCACACAGATTAGCATATTAGTTGATATTTACTCAAATAGGGTACAGGGATGGTAAGGATACAAAATAGAAAAGCTGTTTTGAATTACTTGGGTTGTTTTAGATTTTACCTCATGCCCCCCTCCCTCTCCCATTAAATCAATGGGTCATTTTGATTGGATGGTATAAATTAAATGAGTAACGTTACTATCCCGGGATATTTAAGGTTGATTTGACATCCGGTTGGTTGGTGCTCTTTTCAGATCGTCGTTTTAAAAGGATAAATGGCTGCTATAATATGGAAGTAGTTTTTTCTAAACCCAGTTTTATAGGTGCCTCTTCCTAAGTAGTTGTTAGTTTCAGTACCGATGAAACTACCTGTGATGTGCTGTCCAATGTTCTGAAGTAGTAGGACTTTCTCTCTGGGTTCTCCCGTAGTGGCTCAGCGGTCTGAAGTACTGCAACGCAGGGCTCGAGGCGTCACTACAGCCCCGGTGTCCATCCCAGACTGTGTTACAGCCGGGCCGAGACCAGGAGACCCATGAGGCGGCGCACAATTGGCCGAGCGTTGTCCTGGTTACGGGAGGGTTTGGCCGAGCGTTGTCCTGGTTACGGGGAGGGTTTGGCCCGGACGGGATTTCCTTGTCCCATTGAGCTCTAGCGACTCCTTGTGGCGGGTTGAGCGCCTGCAAGCTGACTACGGTCAACAGTTGTACTGTGTTTCCTCCGACACATTGGTGCGGCTGGCTTCGGGGTTAAGTGAGCAGTGTGTCAAGAAGCAGTGCGGCTTGCCAGGGTCGTGTTTCGGAGGACGCATGGCTCTCGACCTTCACCTCTCCCTGTACGGGAGTCGCAGTGATGGGGCAAGATTGTAACTACTAATTGGATATCACAATTCTTTTTAAACTATCTCTGGTTCCTGTAACAGCACAATGTTAGCATACCTATTTTACTCATACTGTATGCAGTCAGACTCAGGACCACAGAGTCCGTTCTTCCTCCTTTACTAGTGCAGCTGTAAGGAAGCACATTGCATATATCACCTCTTCGTAACAGTAAAAACATCTCTTCTGCATCTACTTATGAAAATAGATCTATGTCCAAATGAAGGATAAGGTGCTTCAGGGAAATGGAGCGATCCTGTATTCTAGGATTCAGAGAAGTGGCCATTTTGTTTGGGCAATTGCAGATTGTATTTTGTTGTTTTGTTTCTTTCTAATTGCGCGTAGCCTAGATAAAGCTGCTTCTTCATTCTCCTCCCCAAAGCAAAGCTTTTTAAAATCCTTTTCTAAAGGGTTTCATATATTATGCTTCTGGGTCAACCAGTGTGCTTGGTGACATGCATGGAGAGGAGACGTCTCGTCTGCCAAACGCATTGTGATGAAGCCTAAGGGGACGACTGACTGTCCTGGTTCCATTTCAACATTCTCCTCCTCAGTCTTGGCTACGAGAGACAGGACTACAGTACAGGCCTCAGAGAGACAGGACTACAGTACAGGCTTCAGAGAGGCAGGACTACAGTACAGGCTTCAGAGAGGCAGGACTACAGTACAGGCTTCAGAGAGGCAGGACTACAGTACAGGCTTCAGAGAGGCAGGACTACAGTACAGGCTTCAGAGAGGCAGGACTACAGTACAGGCTTCAGAGAGGCAGGACTACAGTACAGGCTTCAGAGAGGCAGGACTACAGTACAGGCTTCAGAGAGGCAGGACTACAGTACAGGCTTCAGAGAGGCAGGACTACAGTACAGGCTTCAGAGAGGCAGGACTACAGTACAGGCTTCAGAGAGGCAGGACTACAGTACAGGCTTCAGAGAGGCAGGACTACAGTACAGGCTTCAGAGAGGCAGGACTACAGTACAGGCTTCAGAGAGGCAGGACTACAGTACAGGCTTCAGAGAGGCAGGACTACAGTACAGGCTTCAGAGAGGCAGGACTACAGTACAGGCTTCAGAGAGGCAGGACTACAGTACAGGCTTCAGAGAGGCAGGACTACAGTACAGGCTTCAGAGAGACAGGACTACAGTACAGGCTTCAGAGAGGCAGGACTACAGTACAGGCTTCAGAGAGGCAGGACTACAGTACAGGCTTCAGAGAGGCAGGACTACAGTACAGGCTTCAGAGAGGCAGGACTACAGTACAGGCTTCAGAAAATAAATGGGGCTACCGGTTCAAATATTGTGCTATTTTCCAGATGTGTTTTTTTTCTTTCTTCCCCCAAGTCAAATAGTCTACTTAAAAATCATTGGGAAGAAGTGAGACGCAGTACTGATATTTTCTCTGTAAAAACCATTAGAAATCACAGGGGGAGGGACAGAGAGCTAGTGAGACCCAGCTATGACAGATGAAGGAGGACCAGGAGGACAGAGAGCTAGTGAGACCCAGCTATGACAGATGGAGGACAAGGAGGACAGAGAGCTAGTGAGACCCAGCTATGACAGATGGAGGACCAGGAGGACAGAGAGCTAGTGAGACCCAGCTATGACAGATGAAGGAGGACCAGGAGGACAGAGAGCTAGTGAGACCCAGCTATGACAGATGAAGGAGGACCAGGAGGACAGAGCGAAGCCAAGTGTGAACGAGAGAGACCGAGAGAGAGGGAAGGAAGGACTCCCTAGAATAACTAGATAGAGGGTTTGTATCACTCTGACCTTGTTTCCGTCACAACGCTACACAGCAGTGGTGCAGCAACACAAACACACACGTACAGAGTGGCCAGTCCAGCATCACATGTAAACGTTTCAGCAAATGTTATTGTGTTTTTCTTTTTGTCTTTTTTTGTTTTTGTTTTAAACAACAGAAACTGTGTTGTTTACCATTGTCCAGCTGCAGTAATAAAAAAGGAGGGGATCGGTCAGGATGGCACTATTGTTTCAGTTCATCGCTGTTCTTATTTTTGCCTCGGGTATTTTCCAAGAGGTCAGTGTGGTCGACGTTGCCCTCCATCTTTGTAGTTCGTCTCCATCTTTGTAGTTCTTGTAGTCCTTGGGCAGTGGTGCGCACCGTACTAATAGTCCCCAGTGTGAGGGAGGAAGAGGAGGAAACCCTGTGATTGGTGGCTCATGCCTGGGCTCAGAGGAAGGAGCTTAGTTTGTCAGTGTGCTTTGACTTAGCGGCCCAGGACCCCGCCGTCCACCTAGGAACACTGTCTGTCTATCTGTGTCCTTAATAGCACCCTATTCCCTAGGTAGTGCACTACTTTTAGCCAGAGCTGTGAGGGGTTAGCCTGCAAAAGAGGTTCTGGACAGAAGTAGTGCCCTACACGTGCAATAAGGCTCCATTTTAGATCGACCCCCTGTCTCATCAGAGTGGTTCTCTACAGTAGCACCAGGGGGAGGATAACTCACAGGGGAAGGGGAAAGAGAGAAAGAGAGAGCCTTGGGCCTTCAGACCTCTAG
>NW_025752208.1:0-13159 GCF_021184085.1 Oncorhynchus gorbuscha | reverse complement strand
GTCATGTTTTGTCTTAGATTGTCTTGTCATTATGCTTTCCCTTCTGTTCGTTTCCCCTGCTGGTCTTATTAGGTTCGTTCCCTTTTTCTATCCCTCTCTCTCCACCTCCTCTCTCTCCTCTCTCTATCGTTCCGTTCCTGCTCCCAGCTGTTCCTATTCCCCTAATCATCATTTAGTCTTCCCACACCTGTTCCTTATCTTTTCCCCTGATTAGAGTCCCTATTTCTTCCCTTGTTTTCCATTCCTGTCCTGTCGGATCCTTGTCTATTGTTCACCGTGCTGTGTCTATGTATTGCCCTGTCGTGTCGTGTTTCCCTCAGATGCTGCGTGGTGAGCAGGTGTCTGAGTCTGCTACGTTCAAGTGCCTTCCGAAGGCAACATGCAGTTCTTGATCAAGTCTCCAGTCTGTTCTCGTCATTACGAGTAGTATTATGCCTTTTGTTTGTAAAGTAACTTTACTGGATTAAAAACTCTGTTTTCGCCAAGTCGCTTTTGGGTCCTCATTCACCTGCATAACAGAAGGATCCGACCAAGGAATGGACCAGCGACTACAGATGCTCGTAACACTGCCGTCGAGATCCAAGGAGCCATGCTCGGCAGACACGAGCAGGAATTGTCTGCTGCTCGCCATGCCGTGGAGAACCTGGCCGCTCAGGTTTCCGACCTCTCTGGACAGTTCCAGAGTCTTCGTCTCGTGCCACCTGTTACTTCCTGGCCTGCCGAGCCTCCGGAACCTAGGGTTAATAACCCACCTTGCTACTCCGGGCAGCCCACGGAGTGCCGCTCCTTTCTCACCCAGTGTGATATTGTGTTCTCTCTCCAACCCAACACATACTCTAGCGAGAGAGCTCGGGTTGCTTACGTCATTTCACTCCTTACTGGCCGGGCTCGAGGTGGGGCACAGCTATCTGGGAGGCAAGGGCTGATTGTTCTAACAATTACCAGAACTTTAAAGAGGAGATGATTCGGGTTTTTGACCGTTCAGTTTTTGGTAGGAGGCTTCTAGGGCCCTGGCTTCCCTATGCCAAGGTGATCGATCCATAACGATTACTCTATAGAGTTTCGCACTCTTGCTGCCTCTAGTGACTGGAACGAGCCGGCGCTGCTCGCTCGTTTTCTGGAGGGACTCCACGCAGTGGTCAAAGATGAGATTCTCTCCCGGGAGGTTCCTTCCAGTGTGGACTCTTTGATTGCTCTCGCCATCCGCATAGAACGACGGGTAGATCTTCGTCACCAAGCTCGTGGAAGAGAGCTCGCGTCAACGGTGTTTCCCTGCTCCGCGATCGCAACCATCTCCCTCCTCTGGCTCAGAGACTGAGCCCATGCAGCTGGGAGGTATTCGCATCTCGACTAAGGAGAGGGAACGGAGGATCACCAACCGCCTGTGCCTCTATTGCGGATTTGATGGACATTTTGTCAATTCATGTCCAGTAAAAGCCAGAGCTCATCAGTAAGCGGAGGGCTACTGGTGGCGCTACTACTCAGGTCTCTTCATCTAGATCCTGTACTACTATGTCGGTCCATCTACGCTGGACCCGGTTCCGATGCTACATGCAGTGCCTTGATTGACTCTGGGGCTGAGGGTTGTTTCATGGACGAAGCATGGGCTCGGAAACATGACATTCCTTTCAGACAGTTAGACAGCCTACGCCCATGTTTGCCTTAGATGGTAGTCATCTTCCCAGTATCAGATTTGAGACACTACCTTTAACTCTCACAGTATCTGGTAACCACAGTGAGACTATTTCTTTTTTGATTTTTTCGTTCACCTTTTTTACACCTGTTGTTTTGGGTCATCCCTGGCTAGTATGTCATAATCCTTCTATTAATTGGTCTAGTAATTCCTATCCTATCCTGGAACGTTTCTTGTCATGTGAAGTGTTTAATGTCTGCCATCCCTCCCATTTCTTCTGTCCCCACTTCTCAGGAGGAACCTGGCGATTTGACAGGAGTGCCGGAGGAATATCATGATCTGCGCACGGTCTTCAGTCGGTCCAGAGCCAACTCCCTTCCTCCTCACCGGTCGTATGATTGTAGTATTGATCTCCTTCCGGGGACCACTCCTCCTCGGGGTAGACTATACTCTCTGTCGGCTCCCGAACGTAAGGCTCTCGAGGATTATTTGTCTGTGTCTCTTGGCGCCGGTACCATAGTGCCTTCTTCCTCTCCGGCCGGGGCGGGGTTCTTTTTGTTAAGAAGAAGGACGGTGCTCTGCGCCCCTGCGTGGATTATCGAGGGCTGAATGACATAACGGTTAAGAATCGTTATCCGCTTCCCCTTATGTCATCAGCCTTCGAGATTCTGCAGGGAGCCAGGTGCTTTACTAAGTTGGACCTTCGTGAACGCTTACCATCTCGTGCGCATCAGAGAGGGGACGAGTGGAAAACGGCGTTTAACACTCCGTTAGGGCATTTTGAGTACCGGGTTCTGCCGTTTGGTCTCGCCAATGCGCCAGCTGTTTTTCAGGCATTAGTTAATGATGTTCTGAGAGACATGCTGAACATCTTTGTTTTTGTCTATCTTGACGATATCCTGATTTTTTCACCGTCACTCGAGATTCATGTTCAGCACGTTCGACGTGTTCTACAGCGCCTTTTAGAGAATTGTCTCTACGTAAAGGCTGAGAAGTGCTCTTTTCATGTCTCCTCCGTTACTTTTCTCGGTTCCGTTATTTCCGCTGAAGGCATTCAGATGGATTCCGCTAAGGTCCAAGCTGTCAGTGATTGGCCCGTTCCAAGGTCACGTGTCGAGTTGCAGCGCTTTTTAGGTTTCGCTAATTTCTATCGGCGTTTCATTCGTAATTTCGGTCAAGTTGCTGCCCCTCTCACAGCTCTTACTTCTGTCAAGACGTGTTTTAAGTGGTCCGGTTCCGCCCAGGGAGCTTTTGATCTTCTAAAAGAACGTTTTCGTCATCTATCCTCGTACTCACAGCGTCACTAGACAATTCATTGTCGAGGTTGACGCTTCAGAGGTAGGCGTGGGAACCATTCTATCCAGCGCTTCCAGTCTGGCGATAAGGTTCATCCTTGCGCTTATTTTCTCATCGCCTGTCGCCATCTGAGCGCAACTATGATGTGGGTAACCGTGAACTGCTCTCCATCCGCTTAGCCCTAGGCGAATGGCGACAGTGGTTGGAGGGGGCGACCGTTCCTTTTGTCGTTTGGACAGACCCATAAGAACCTTGAGTACATCCGTTCTGCCAAACGACTTAATGCCCGTCAAGCTCGTTGGGCGTTGTTTTTTGCTCGTTTCGAGTTTGTGATTTCTTGCGTCCGGGTAGCAAAAACACCAAGCCTGATGCCTTATCCCGTCTGTTTAGTTCTTCTGTGGCTTCTACTGATCCCGAGGGGATTCTTCCTTATGGCGTGTTGTCGGGTTAACAGTCTGGGGGAATTGAAAGACAGGTTAAGCAAGCACTCACGCACACTGCGTCGCGCGCGCTTGTCCTAGTAACCTCCCTTTTCGTTCCTGTTTCCACTCGTCTGGCTGTTCTTCAGTGGGCTCACTCTGCCAAGTTAGCTGGTCATCCCGGTGTTCGAGGCACTCTTGCGTCTATTCGCCAGCGCTTTTGGTGGCCGACTCAGGAGCGTGACACGCGCCGTTTCGTGGCTGCTTGTTCGGACTGCGCGCAGACTAAGTCGGGTAACTCTCCTCCCTGCCCGGTCGTCTCAGACCGCTCCCCATTCCTTCTCGACCATGGTCTCACATCGCCCTAGACTTCATTACCGGTCTGCCTTTGTCTGCGGGGAAGACTGTGATTCTTACGGTTGTCGATAGGTTCTCTAAGGCGGCACATTTCATTCCCCTCGCTAAACTTCCTTCCGCTAAGGAGACGGCACAAATCATTATCGAGAATGTGTTCAGAATTCATGGCCTCCCGTTAGACGCCGTTTCAGACAGAGGCCCGCAATTCACGTCACAGTTTTGGAGGGAGTTCTGTCGTTTGATTGGTGCGTCCGTCAGTCTCTCTTCCGGGTTTCATCCCCAGTCTAACGGTCAAGCAGAGGGCCAATCAGACGATTGGTCGCATACTACGCAGCCTTTCTTTCCAGAAACCCTGCGTCTTGGGCAGAACAGCTCCCCTGGGCAGAATACGCTCACAACTCGCTTCCTTCGTCTGCTACCGGGTTATCTCCCGTTTCAGAGTAGTCTGGGTTACCAGCCTCCTCTGTTCTCATCCCAGCTTGCCGAGTCCAGCGTTCCCTCCGCTCAAGCGTTTGTCCAACGTTGTGAGCGCACCTGGAAGGAGGTGAGGTCTGCACTTTGCCGTTACAGGGCACAGACTGTGAGAGCCGCCAATAAACGCAGGATTAAGAGTCAAGGTATTGTTGCGGCCAGAGAGTGTGGCTTTCCACTCGCAACCTTCCTCTTACGACAGCTTCTCGTAAGTTGACTCCGCGGTTCATTGGTCCGTTCCGTGTCTCCCAGGTCGTCAATCCTGTCGCTGTGCGACTGCTTCTTCCGCGACATCTTCGTCGCGTCCATCCTGTCTTCCATGTCTCCTGTGTCAAGCCCTTTCTTCGCACCCCGTTCGTCTTCCCTCCCCCTCCCGTCCTTGTCGAGAGCGCACCTATTTACAAGGTACGTAAGATCATGGACATGCGTTCTCGGGGACGGGGTCACCAATACTTAGTGGATTGGGAGGGTTACGGTCCTGAGGAGAGGAGTTGGGTTCCGTCTCGGGGCGTGCTGGACCGTTCACTTATTGATGATTTCCTCCGTTGCCGCCAGGATTCCTCCTCGAGTGCGCCAGGAGGCGCTCGGTGAGTGGGGGTACTGTCATGTTTGTCTTATCCCTCTCTCTCCTCTCTATCGTCTCCGTTCCTGCCCCCAGCCGTTCCTATTCCCCTAATCATCATTTAGTCTTCCCACACCTGTTCCTTATCTTTTCCCCTGATTAGAGTCCCTATTTCTTTCCCCCTGTTTTCCGTCTGTCCCCAGTCGGATCCTTGTCTATTGTTCACCGTATGTGTCTATGTATTGCCCTGTCGTGTCGTGTTTCTCAGATGCTGCGTGGTGAGCAGGTGTCTGAGTCTGCTACGTTCAAGTGTAGATCCTCCCTTCAAGGCTGAATATGACATGGTGTGTACAGTACATCCTTGTTGGCCTGAATTCAAAGTGAGGGCTAAACTTCCGGCGCCAACAGATATGGCCGCCTCGCCTCAGCGTTCCTAGGAAACTATGCAGTATTTTGTTTTTTTACTTGTTATTTCTTACATTGGTACCCCAGGTAATCTTAGATTTCATTGCATACAGTTGAGAGGAACTACTGAATATAAGAGCAACGTCAACTCACCATCATTATGACCAGGAATATGACTCTCCCGAAGCGGATCCTGTGTTTTGCCTTCCACCCAGGACAATGGTTCGATCCCAGCCGGGTCCCAAAACAACGACGCTGTAAAAGGGGCAATGAAGCGGTCTTACTGCCAATGTCCAGTCTCTTGACAACAAGGTTGATGAAGTCCGAGCAAGGGGTAGTATTCCAGAGGGACATCAGAGACTGTAACGTTTTGCTTCACGGAAACATGGCTCACCGAGAGACGCTATCGGAGTCGGTGCAGCCAGCTGGTTTCTCACGCATCGTGCCGACAGAAACAAACATCTTTCTGGTAAGAAGAGGGGCGGGGAAGTATGCCTTATGATTAATTCCAGACGTGGTGTGATCATAACAACACAGGAACTCAAGTCCTCTGTTCACCTGACTTAGAATTCCTCACAATCAAATGTCGACCGCATTATTATTATCTAACAAGGGAATTCTCTTCGATTATAATCACAGCCGTATATATTCCCCAACAAGCAGACACATCGATGGCCCTGGAACAAACTTTATTTGACTCTATGTAAACTGGAAACCACATATCCTGAGGCTGCATTCATTGTAGCTGGGGATTTTATCAAGGCTAATCTGAAAACAAGACTCCCTTTTTCGCTCCCTTTTCTATCCCTCTCTCTCTCCCTCCTCTCTCTCTCCTCTCTCTATCGTTCCGTTCCTGCTCCTCTAGCTGTTCCTATTCCCCCTAATCATCATTTAGTCTTCCCACACCTGTTCCTTATCTTTTTCCCCTGATTAGAGTCCCTATTTCTTTCCCTTGTTTTCTCTGTTCCTGTCCTGTCGGATCCTTGTCTATTGTTCACCGTGCTGTGTCTATGTATTGCCCTGTCGTGTCGTGTTTCCCCAGATGCTGCGTGGTGAGCAGGTGTCTGAGTCTGGCATGCTCCAAGTGCCTTCCTGAGGCAACCTGCAGTTCTTGATCAAGTCTCCAGTCTGTTTTCGCCATTACGAGTAGTATTATGCCTTTGTTTGTAAAGTAACTTACTGGATTAAAAACTGGTAAACTGGGATTCTAGGATTCCTGATTCAGTGATTCGGTGATCCACCCTTCAACATCCCCCCCTCTGAGACACAGTGTGGCATGTAGATCCTCCTTCAAGGCTGAATATGACATGGTGTGTACAGTACATCCTTGTTGGCCCGAATTCAAAGTGAGGGCTATGAAACTTCCTGTGGCCAACAGATATGGCCGCCGCCTCGTTCCTAGGAAACTATGCAGTATTTTTGTTTTTTTTTACTTGTTATTTCTTACATTGGTACCCCAGGTAATCTTAGATTTCATTGCATACAGTTGAGAGGAACTACTGAATATAAGAGCAACGTCAACTCACCATCATTATGACCAGGAATATGACTCTCCGAAGCGGGATCCTGTGTTTTGCCTTCCACCCAGGACAATGGTTCGGATCCCAGCCGGGTCCCAAACAACGACGCTGTAAAAGGGGCAAATGAAGCGGTCTTATTCGCCAATGTCCAGTCTCTGACAACAAGGTTGATGAAGTCCGAGCAAGGGTAGTGCATCTCCAGAGGGACATCAGAGACTGTAACGTTCTTTGCTTCACGGAAACATGGCTCACTCGAGAGACGCTATCGGAGTCGGTGCAGCCAGCTGGTTTCTCACGCATCGTGCCGACAGAAACAAACATCTTTCTGGTAAGAAGAGGGGGGAAGTATGCCTTATGATTAACGAGACGTGGTGTGATCATAACAACACACAGGAACTCAAGTCCTTCTGTTCACCTGACTTAGAATTTCACAATCAAATGTCGACCGCATTATTATTATCTAACAAGGAATTCTTCGATTATAATCACAGCCGTATATATTCCCCCAACAAGCAGACACATCGATGGCCCTGAACAAACTTTTATTTGACTCTATGTAAACTGGAAACCACATATCCTGAGGCTGCATTCATTGTAGCTGGGGATTTTATCAAGGCTAATCTGAAAACAAGACTCCCTAAATTTATCAGCATAACGATTGTGCTACCAGGGCTGGTAAACCCTGGATCTGTCACGTTCGCGGGTCTGTAGGAGACGAAGGCGCAGCGTGATGTGAATACATACTTATTTAATGAAGAAAACACAAAAATAAACGTACAAAAAACACTAAATAAACGTACAAAACGATCGTGACGCTATAATGTTGAAGCACAGGCAACTAGCCATAGACAATAAGCCACGATATACTTCCAAGGAATATGGTTGCCCAATATGGTTCCCAATCAGAGACAACACAACAACTGCCTCTAATTGAGAACCAATCTAGGCAACCATAGACATACATAACACCTAGACTAGTAAACACCCATAGACATACAAAACCCATGGACAGGGCCAAAAACACATACATGACCCATGCCACACCCCGACCTAACCAAAATAATAAAGAAAACAAAGGACAATAAGGTCAGGGCGTGACAGGATCATTGTTACATCTTCCGCGACGCATATAAGGCCCTCACCCACTCTCCTTTCGGGAAAAGCTGACCACGACTCCATTTTGTTGCTTCCAGCCTACAGACAGAGACTAAAACAAGAAGCTCCCGCGCTCAGGTCCGACCAATCTGATTCCACGCTTCAAGATTGCTTCGATCACGTGGATTGAAATATGTTCAGCATTGCGTCCAACAACAACATTGACAAAAACGCTGATTCGATGAGCGAGTTCATTAGAAAGTGCATCAGTGATGTTATACCCACAGCAACGAATAAAACATTCCCAAACCAGAAACCGTGAATTGATGGCAGCATTCGCGCAAAACTGAAAGCACGAACCACAGCTTTTAACCAGGGCAAGGTGACTGGAAACATGACCGGATACAAACAGTATAGCTATTCCCTCCTCAAGGCAATCAAACAAGCTAAGTGTCAGTATAGAGACAAAGAGTCGCAATTCAACAGCTAAGACACAAGAGGTATGTGCAGGGTCTACAGTCAATCACGGATTACAAAAAGAAAACCAGCCCCGTCTCGGACCAGGATATCTTGCTCCCAGACAGACTAAATAACTTTTTTGCTCGCTTTGAGGACAATACAGTGCCACTGACACGGCCCGCTACCAAAACCTGCGCTCTCTACTTCACTGCAGCCGATGTGAGGAAAACAGGCCCAGGCAGCATCCCCAGCTGTGTCCTCAGAGCATGCACAGACCAGCTGGCTGGTGTGTTTACGGAGATATTCAATCAATCCTTATCCCAGTCTGCTGTTCCCACATGCTTCAAGAGGGCCACCATTGTTCCTGTTACCATCCACACAAAGTAGTCGTTGTGGAATTGTTAGGTTAGATTGCTCGTTGGTTATTACCGCATTGTCGGAACTAGAAGCACAAGCATTTCGCTACACACGCATTAACATATGCTAACCATGTGTATGTGACAAATACATTTGATTTGATTTGATTTTGATTTGATTTGATGATGATGAGTGTGTGACCCTCGGGCAGAAAACTAAAAACCCACAGTGACAATGAGAATCAGCCCTATTTTCTCCACTTCTCCGACTCTGTCAATTACTCAGGATTAAGAGCAGGAATCAGAGAGGAAAGATGTTCTACTTCCTGAGTAAGTGGCTCTATAGCTGACAGGGTTTTCAGTCACAGTTCAAAATGGAGTCTAAGAGCATCTTTCCCATCTTTCCCAGCAGGTAAAGCTTTACATTTCTTTGCTGTAGGCTACGATACTGTATGTTAGAGGGTAGATGCCTAGATGCTGGACCGGCGCCAGCGGGTCCATTTGCAGGAGATTAGAGAAGCCTTGATGCAGAGTGTACTGTAGCAGGAGAATATTTGTGATGGAGAATTGTTACGCAAGCAGAAGGCAGATGTCCTCATAGAACCAGACATCGAACAGAGGGCAAACAGGACTGTTCCAGACTGCCGGACCACTCTGGGTCGAGACGACCACAGTTTTGTCAGATGACCGTATTGACTGTGGTGTTAGCGGAGTAACGGGGTCGTTATCGAGGACACACTGGATCAAAGTGCGGTGTTAAATTATTCCATTATTAGTGGCTGCTTTTCCACTAGCTTGAGATTATGAAGATAAATGAGTTGGTGAGGCACACCTGAATAGGCGTTTCTCTTCCATGTGTTGTCAGCTGTCCGAAGCACCTCTGATGTTGAAAGCTTCTCTGCACCTAACTGACAACAGGTTAGCTCAGACCAATATTTCAGGTGCTACAGTAGTGGAGGTAAGTTGTAGGTGTTGTTTTATCAACTATTTAATGACATTACTAGTATGTGTGTTTCTCAATATGCATACTACCATGCTCCACACTCTCATGTTCCTAGTGCATTCTCCAAGGACCTACTTTCTTGTGAGGAAGAGAGTGTGAAGAACGCATAAAACATTACATTTGAGAAGCACTCACACTCCCCCTACTGTATTACCTCACGCTGCACCTCTCCATTCACGGGACCTCCTACCAGCAAGGACATTGGCAACAATAGAGACGGAACAAGATATAGACAAAGCAAACATTTTACTTCATTATTTTCAGCTAGCTACAGTTGAAGACGGAAGTTTACATACACCTTAGCCAAATACATTTCAACTCCGTTTTTCACAATTCCTGACATTTAATCCCAGTAGAATTTCCCTGTTTTAGGTCAGTTAGGATCACCACTTTATTTTAAGAATGTAAAATAAACCAGAATAATATTAGGATAATGATCTATTTCAGCTTTCATGTCTTTCATAACATTCCCAGTGTGTCAGAAGTTTACTTAGTATTTGGTAGCATTGCCTTTAAATTGTTTAACTTGGGTCAAATGTTCCGGGTAGCCTTCCACAAGCTTCCCGCAATAAATTGGGTGAATTTTGGCCCATTCCTCCTGACAGAGCTGGTGTATGCAGGTGAATGAGGACCCAAAAGCGACTTGGCGAAAACAGAGTCTTTAATCCAGTAAAGTAAAATACAATCAAAAAACACAACTTCCACTCGTAATGACGAGAACCGGGGGGCGTCTCAGACCTGATACGACGATGGGGTCCACTTTCGCGCGCACAGTTTTCACGTCGTCGAACGTTGCCTTGGATGGCAGTCCTCTCCCCAGTCGGCGTATGAAACACCGTTTCTTTGTCGTTTGGACTGACCATAGAGACCATTCTGAGCTTACCTGTTCTGCCAGTGTCATAATCCTTGAAAACAAAGGAAGAAATAGGGACTCTAATCAGGAAAGGATCGGGGAACAGGTGTGGAAGACTAAATGATTGATTAGGGGAATAGGAACAGCTTCAGAGGAGAACGATAGTGAGACAGAGAGAAGCCGAGAGGGAAAGAGGGAGGGGAGAGAGGGATTCAGTCGGTCCAGAACCTAATAAGACCAGCAGGGGGAACGCGTGTGCAGAAGGGAAAGCATAATGACAAGACAATATATGACAAAACATGACAGACAGTCCACCCACCTTGCCTCACTGGCGCCTCAGTTTATTGGAGGTTCCTGGCGGCATCGGAGAATCATAGATCAAACTACAGCACGTCCGATACACGAGGGGTCCAAGTCCTCTACGTCAGGACCGTAACTTGAAAAACGAAAAAAACAACGGGAAACTAGAATTTTCTCTAAAAAAAAAAATGAGACACGGGTAGAGAACTAGAAAACTTTCAGAGCAAACAGGACCAAACAGGCCAGGAGAGTAACAACCTCCAACCAGACTGAGACACAGCATTTGCCTAGGAACAAGAACAGGAGAGATGCGATGGCAGGAACAGACTGAGACCCAGCAAGACCAGGAGCAGAAGCAGAAAAATACGCACAAGGGTGGACCCCATCGTCAGTATCGGAGCGCTGGGACAGAATGGCTCCCACGCCCACCCCGACGCGTCAACCTCAACAAAAAACTGTTTAGTGACGTCAGGTGCAACAAGGATAGGAGCGGATGCAAAACGCTTCTTAAAGAGATCAGAACAACAATCATACGACCGGTGAGGAGGAAGGGAGTTGGTTCTGGACCGACTGAAGACCGTGCGCAGACCATGATATTCCTCCGGCACTCCTGTCAAATCACCAGGTTCCTCCTGAGAAGAGGGGACAGAACAAACAGGAGAAATAGCAGACATTAAACACTTCACATGACAAGAAACGCTCCAGGAAAGGACAGAACCACTAGACCAATCAAAAGAAGGATTATGACACACTAGCCAGGGATGACCCAAAACAACAGGTGTAAAAGGTGAACAAAAAATCAAAAAAAAGAAATGGTCTCACTATGGTTACCAGATACAGTGAGGGTTAAAGGTAGTGTTTCACATAATATACTGGGAGAGGACTACCATCCAAGGCAAACATGACCGTGGGCTCCCTAACTGTCTGAGAGGAATGTCATGTTCCCGCGCCCAGGCTTCGTCCATAAAACAGCCCTCTGCCCCAGAGTCTATTAATGCACTGCAGGATGCTGCCGATCCGGTCCAGCGTAGATGGACCGGTAAAGTAGTCACATGTACTAGACGGAGAGGACCGTCTAGTAGCGCTTATCAGTCGCCCTCCGCTTACTGATGAGCTCTGGCCTTTAACTGGACATGAAATGACAAATGACCAGCGGAACCGCAATAGAGACAGAGGCGGTTTGGTGATTCTCCGTTCCCTCTCCTTAGTCGAGATGCGAATACCCCCAGCTGCATGGGCTCAACACCTGAGTCAGTGGGGAAAGACGGTAGTGTCGGAGAGAGGGGAGACACAGTTAACGCGAGCTCTCTTCTATGAGCTCGGTGACGAAGATCTACCCGTCGTTCAATGCGAATAGCGAGTTCAATCAAAGAATCCACGCTGGATGGAACCTCCCGAGAGAGAATCTCATCCTTAACCTTAGCGTGAGTCCTCCAGAAAACGAGCGAGCAACGCCTGCTCGTTCCAGTTACTGGAGGCAGCAAGAGTGCGAAACTCTATTGAGTAATCCGTTATGGATCGATTACCTTGACATAGGGAAGACAGGGACCAGGAAGCTTCTTTCCCAAAAAAAACTGAGCGATCAAAACCCTTATCATCTCCTCTTTAAAGTTCAGATAATTGTTAGTACACTCAGCGCTTGCCTCCCAGATAGCTGTGCCCCACTGCCGAGCCCGACCAGTAAGGAGGATATGATCGTAGGCAATCCGAGCTCTCTCTTGAGTATGTGTTGGGTTGGAGAGAGAACACGATATCACACTGGGTGAGAAAGGAGCGGCACTCAGTGGGCTGCCCAGAATAACATGGTGGTTATTAACCCTAGGTTCCGGAGGCTCGGAAGAACCGGAAGTAGCTGGTGACACGAGACGAAGACTCTGATACTGTCCTGAGAGGTCGGAGACCTGAGCGGCCAGGGTCTCAACGGCATGCCATCCAGTAAAGTAAAATACAATCAAAAAACACAACTTCCACTCGTAATGACGAGAACCGACTGGAGACTCGATCTTGAACAGCAGGTAGCCTCGGGAAGGCACTTGAACCTAGCAGACTCAGACACCTGCTCACCACGCAGCATCTGAGGGAAACACGACACGACTGGGCGATACACAAACACAGCACGGTGACCAATACATACAAGGATCCGACAGGACAGGAACGGAAAACAAAGGAAGAAATAGGGACTCTAATCAGGGGAAAGGATCGGGAACAGGTGTGGGAAGACTAAATGATTGATTAGGGGAATAGGAACAGCTGGGAGCAGGAACGGAACGATAGAGAGAAGAGAGAGCGAGAGAGTGAGAGAGGGAGGGGGAGAGAGAGGGATAGAAAGAGGGAACGAACCTAATAAGACCAGCAGGGGGAAACGAACAGAAGGGAAAGCATAATGACAAGACAATATATGACAAAACATGACAGCTGGTGTAACTGAGT
>NW_025752207.1:0-13160 GCF_021184085.1 Oncorhynchus gorbuscha | reverse complement strand
TATAGACTTACAGATGACCTGGAGCCAGTGGTTCTGGCGACGAATATGTAGCGAGGCCAGCCGACTAGAGCATACAGGTCGCAGTGGCCATATCAAGACAATTGACCTTTTCTTTACACTGTTGTGATGAAAGTACATTTCCATAATATCAGCTATCTACCAACTTCTACTTTCCAATATGTTGAAATTCTAAGCAGGAAACAGAGATGTGCTAAATAATTTGTTCTTTTAATCTGAAGAACATGCTTTCAATCCCTGTTAGTACATTTATAGAACAGAAGTGGCATGGTTGCCAACTTTTATGGCATCATTTTCAAAAACTGAAGTTCATGTTTTCGATCCCTGTCCGTACCTGTGTTAAGAATTGCTGCTATCATTTCATTGTAGTTTCAATGGAGTGGTGTATATATAAAGTACAGTGTATTGATATTGCGTTTTATCTGCAAATTAAATGGGATGGAAGCTCAGAGGGGAGTGCATGCTATATATGTATGAGGTCCTTTCTCCACTGAGTTTGTGTGCCAAATTCACATTTGCACAACTACTACTTTCCAGAATGTTGATATATATATATATTTGCAGTATAGAGTGGCATGGTGGCCAACTGTGAGTAAGGCGCTGGTCTCGTAAACTGAAGACCATGGGTTCAAATCCCATCCGCTCCCTTATAGAAAAGGCTTCAAATTCCATGGAAATTTACATTAATTGGAGGACTTTGTAGAAGAATCATGTTGTATCAATATTTGAACACAACTATTATATTAAGGGGAAGTAGAGCCAGTTGGACCCGAACAAGATGGCGTCTAGGCCTCAACAGTTTCTTGTCATTGTTTACATGACAGTAGGTTGTCGTAAGACAAGGCTGCATGAAGTGTGAACTGGAGTTTTCTTGGATCCATATAACATTGTGCTTTTGGAGAATGTGGGCATCGATCCCACTACCTCACGCGTGCAAAGCATTTGAGCTAATTCCCCAGCCGTTTGGAATTTCCGCAAGAAGCAACCAAGAGGGTCCAGTCTTGTCAGGCTATGCTGTTGGTGGACTTGTTTGTTGACGTGCCAGCACTTGCAGAGGCTCGGTGCATTTCAACAATTGAGCAAAATAGCAAATGGCCGGTTAGCTCAGTTGGTTAGAGTGTGGTGCTAATAACGCTAAGGTCATGGGTTTGATCCCCATACTGACTATTATGTACATTTTGAGTGTCAAAATTATGAGTCACATGCATGTAAATTGTCAAGGGTGCCACAGAATTATGTTGAGTGAATTGCCGGAATAGCTCAGTTGGGAGAGCGTTAGACTGAAGATCTAAAGGTCCCTGGCTCGGTTCTGGGTTTTGGCATCTGTATTTGTTCTTTCTTTATGCTCTGGCTTCAAGGAAACTTTCCACAGCTTTGTTTGTGGGCCTCAATGGTGTGTGCTACGCTGCTCCTCTGAAAGTAAGTAATGTCTTGCTTTTTCATCTGACATTTTGACATCAGTGTTACATTAAAGTTGCTTGTCATTGCTACATGACAGTAGGTTGTCGTAAGACAAGGCTGCATGAAGTGTGAACTGCAGCTTTCTTGGATCCACAAAAAAAAATGTTTTTGGGGAATGCGGGCATCGATCCCACTACCTATAGCATGCTAAGCAAACACAATACCAATTGATCAAATTCCCCAGCTGTTTGGAATTGCCACAAGGAGCAACCAAGAGTGTCCAGTCTTGTCAGGCTATGCTGTTGGTGGACTTGTTAGTTTGCGCTCCAGCACTTGCAGAGGCTCGGTGCATCTCAACAATTGTGCTCTGTAGCCAGCGGCCGGTTAGCTCAGTTGGTTAGAGTGTGTGATATGCTGCTCTCTGAAAGTAAGTAATGTCTTTCTTTTTCATCTGTCATTGTGACATCAGTGTTACATGAGATTTTCTTGTCATTGTTACATGACAGTTTCTTGTCATTGTTTACATGACAGTAGGTTGTCGTAAGACAAGGCTGCATGAAGTGTGAACTGCAGCTTTCTTCGATCCATAAAACAATGTGCTTTTGGAGAATGCGGGCAGCGATCCCACTACCTATAGCATGCTAAGCAAACACAATACCAATTGATCAAATTCCCCAGCTGTTTGGAATTGCCACAAGGAGCAACCAAGAGTGTCCAGTCTTGTCAAGCTATGCTGTTGGTGGACTTGTTAGTTTGCGCTCCAGCACTTGCAGAGGCTCGGTGCATCTCAACAATTGTGCTCTGTAGCCAGCGGCCGGTTAGCTCAGTTGGTTAGAGTGTGTGATACGCTGCTCTCTGAAAGTAAGTAATGTCTTTCTTTTTCATCTGACATTGTGACATCAGTGTTACATGAGAGTTTCTTGTCATTGTTACATGACAGTTTCTTGTCATTGTTTACATGACAGTAGGTTGTCGTAAGACAAGGCTGCATGAAGTGTGAACTGGAGTTTTCTTGGATCCATATAACATTGTGCTTTTGGAGAATGTGGGCATCGATCCCACTACCTCACGCGTGCAAAGCATTTGAGCTAATTCCCCAGCCGTTTGGAATTTCCGCAAGAAGCAACCAAGAGGGTCCAGTCTTGTCAGGCTATGCTGTTGGTGGACTTGTTTGTTGACGTGCCAGCACTTGCAGAGGCTCGGTGCATTTCAACAATTGAGCAAAATAGCAAATGGCCGGTTAGCTCAGTTGGTTAGAGTGTGGTGCTAATAACGCCAAGGTCATGGGTTCGATCCCCATACTGGCTATTATGTACATTTTGAGTGTCAAAATTATGAGTCACATGCATGTGAATTGTCAAGGGTGCCACAGAATTATGTTGAGTGAATTGCCGGAATAGCTCAGTTGGGAGAGCGTTAGACTGAAGATCTAAAGGTCCCTGGTTCGATCCCGGGTTTTGGCATCTGTATTTGTTCTTTCTTTATGCTCTGGCTTCAAGGAAACTTTCCACAGCTTTGTTTGTGGGCCTCAATGGTGTGTGCTACGCTGCTCCTCTGAAAGTAAGTAATGTCTTGCTTTTTCATCTGACATTTTGACATCAGTGTTACATTAAAGTTGCTTGTCATTGCTACATGACAGTAGGTTGTCGTAAGACAAGGCTGCATGAAGTGTGAACTGCAGCTTTCTTGGATCCACAAAAAATGTGTTTTTGGGGAATGCGGGCATCGATCCCACTACCTATAGCATGCTAAGCAAACACAATACCAATTGATCAAATTCCCCAGCTGTTTGGAATTGCCACAAGGAGCAACCAAGAGTGTCCAGTCTTGTCAGGCTATGCTGTTGGTGGACTTGTTAGTTTGCGCTCCAGCACTTGCAGAGGCTCGGTGCATCTCAACAATTGTGCTCTGTAGCCAGCGGCCGGTTAGCTCAGTTGGTTAGAGTGTGTGATACGCTGCTCTCTGAAAGTAAGTAATGTCTTTCTTTTTCATCTGACATTGTGACATCAGTGTTACATGAGAGTTTCTTGTCATTGTTACATGACAGTTTCTTGTCATTGTTTACATGACAGTAGGTTGTCGTAAGACAAGGCTGCATGAAGTGTGAACTGGAGTTTTCTTGGATCCATATAACATTGTGCTTTTGGAGAATGTGGGCATCGATCCCACTACCTCACGCGTGCAAAGCATTTGAGCTAATTCCCCAGCCGTTTGGAATTTCCGCAAGAAGCAACCAAGAGGGTCCAGTCTTGTCAGGCTATGCTGTTGGTGGACTTGTTTGTTGACGTGCCAGCACTTGCAGAGGCTCGGTGCATTTCAACAATTGAGCAAAATAGCAAATGGCCGGTTAGCTCAGTTGGTTAGAGTGTGGTGCTAATAACGCCAAGGTCATGGGTTCGATCCCCATACTGGCTATTATGTACATTTTGAGTGTCAAAATTATGAGTCACATGCATGTGAATTGTCAAGGGTGCCACAGAATTATGTTGAGTGAATTGCCGGAATAGCTCAGTTGGGAGAGCGTTAGACTGAAGATCTAAAGGTCCCTGGTTCGATCCCGGGTTTTGGCATCTGTATTTGTTCTTTCTTTATGCTCTGGCTTCAAGGAAACTTTCCACAGCTTTGTTTGTGGGCCTCAATGGTGTGTGCTACGCTGCTCCTCTGAAAGTAAGTAATGTCTTGCTTTTTCATCTGACATTTTGACATCAGTGTTACATTAAAGTTGCTTGTCATTGCTACATGACAGTAGGTTGTCGTAAGACAAGGCTGCATGAAGTGTGAACTGGAGTTTTCTTGCATCCATAAAACAATGTGCTTTTGGAGAATGTGGGCATCGATCCCACTACCTCACGCGTGCAAAGCATTTGAGCTAATTCCCCAGCCGTTTGGAATTTCCGCAAGAAGCAACCAAGAGGGTCCAGTCTTGTCAGGCTATGCTGTTGGTGGACTTGTTTGTTGAAGTGCCAGCACTTGCAGAGGCTCGGTGCATTTCAACAATTGAGTAAAATAGCAAATGGCCGGTTAGCTCAGTTGGTTAGAGTGTGGTGCTAATAACGCCAAGGTCATGGGTTCGATCCCCATACTGGCTATTATGTACATTTTGAGTGTCAAAATTATGAGTCACATGCATGTGAATTGTCAAGGGTGCCACAGAATTATGTTGAGTGAATTGCCGGAATAGCTCAGTTGGGAGAGCGTTAGACTGAAGATCTAAAGGTCCCTGGTTCGATCCCGGGTTTCGCATCTGTATTTGTTCTTTCTTTATGCTCTGGCTTCAAGGAAACTTTCCACAGCTTTGTTTGTGGGCCTCAATGGTGTGTGCTACGCTGCTCCTCTGAAAGTAAGTAATGTCTTGCTTTTTCATCTGACATTTTGACATCAGTGTTACATTAAAGTTGCTTGTCATTGCTACATGACAGTAGGTTGTCGTAAGACAAGGCTGCATGAAGTGTGAACTGCAGCTTTCTTGGATCCACAAAAAAATGTGTTTTTGGGGAATGCGGGCATCGATCCCACTACCTATAGCATGCTAAGCAAACACAATACCAATTGATCAAATTCCCCAGCTGTTTGGAATTGCCACAAGGAGCAACCAAGAGTGTCCAGTCTTGTCAGGCTATGCTGTTGGTGGACTTGTTAGTTTGCGCTCCAGCACTTGCAGAGGCTCGGTGCATCTCAACAATTGTGCTCTGTAGCCAGCGGCCGGTTAGCTCAGTTGGTTAGAGTGTGTGATACGCTGCTCTCTGAAAGTAAGTAATGTCTTTCTTTTTCATCTGACATTGTGACATCAGTGTTACATGAGAGTTTCTTGTCATTGTTACATGACAGTTTCTTGTCATTGTTTACATGACAGTAGGTTGTCGTAAGACAAGGCTGCATGAAGTGTGAACTGCAGCTTTCTTGGATCCATAAAACAATGTGCTTTTGGAGAATGCGGGCATCGATCCCACTACCTATAGCATGCTAAGCAAACACAATACCAATTGATCAAATTCCCCAGCTGTTTGGAATTGCCACAAGGAGCAACCAAGAGTGTCCAGTCTTGTCAGGCTATGCTGTTGGTGGACTTGTTAGTTTGTGCTCCAGCACTTGCAGAGGCTCGGTGCATCTCAACAATTGCTCTGTAGCCAGCGGCCGGTTAGCTCAGTTGGTTAGAGTGTGTGATACGCTGCTCTCTGAAAGTAAGTAATGTCTTTCTTTTTCATCTGACATTGTGACATCAGTGTTACATGAGAGTTTCTTGTCATTGTTACATGACAGTTTCTTGTCATTGTTTACATGACAGTAGGTTGTCGTAAGACAAGGCTGCATGAAGTGTGAACTGGAGTTTTCTTGGATCCATAAAACAATGTGCTTTTGGAGAATGTGGGCATCGATCCCACTACCTCACGCGTGCAAAGCATTTGAGCTAATTCCCCAGCCGTTTGGAATTTCCGCAAGAAGCAACCAAGAGGGTCCAGTCTTGTCAGGCTATGCTGTTGGTGGACTTGTTTGTTGACGTGCCAGCACTTGCAGAGGCTCGGTGCATTTCAACAATTGAGCAAAATAGCAAATGGCCGGTTAGCTCAGTTGGTTAGAGTGTGGTGCTAATAACGCCAAGGTCATGGGTTCGATCCCCATACTGGCTATTATGTACATTTTGAGTGTCAAAATTATGAGTCACATGCATGTGAATTGTCAAGGGTGCCACAGAATTATGTTGAGTGAATTGCCGGAATAGCTCAGTTGGGAGAGCGTTAGACTGAAGATCTAAAGGTCCCTGGTTCGATCCCGGGTTTCGGCATCTGTATTTGTTCTTTCTTTATGCTCTGGCTTCAAGGAAACTTTCCACAGCTTTGTTTGTGGGCCTCAATGGTGTGTGCTACGCTGCTCCTCTGAAAGTAAGTAATGTCTTGCTTTTTCATCTGACATTTTGACATCAGTGTTACATTAAAGTTGCTTGTCATTGCTACATGACAGTAGGTTGTCGTAAGACAAGGCTGCATGAAGTGTGAACTGCAGCTTTCTTGGATCCACAAAAAAATGTGTTTTTGGGGAATGCGGGCATCGATCCCACTACCTATAGCATGCTAAGCAAACACAATACCAATTGATCAAATTCCCCAGCTGTTTGGAATTGCCACAAGGAGCAACCAAGAGTGTCCAGTCTTGTCAGGCTATGCTGTTGGTGGACTTGTTAGTTTGCGCTCCAGCACTTGCAGAGGCTCGGTGCATCTCAACAATTGTGCTCTGTAGCCAGCGGCCGGTTAGCTCAGTTGGTTAGAGTGTGTGATACGCTGCTCTCTGAAAGTAAGTAATGTCTTTCTTTTTCATCTGACATTGTGACATCAGTGTTACATGAGAGTTTCTTGTCATTGTTACATGATAGTTTCTTGTCATTGTTTACATGACAGTAGGTTGTCGTAAGACAAG
Organism: Oncorhynchus gorbuscha; assembly: GCF_021184085.1. NCBI lineage: Eukaryota > Metazoa > Chordata > Actinopteri > Salmoniformes > Salmonidae > Oncorhynchus > Oncorhynchus gorbuscha. Next base: position 6,329 of record NW_025752207.1, on the reverse strand, counting down.
GCTGCATGAAGTGTGAACTGGAGTTTTCTTGGATCCATAAAACAATGTGCTTTTGGAGAATGTGGGCATCGATCCCACTACCTATAGCATGCTAAGCAAACACAATACCAATTGATCAAATTCCCCAGCTGTTTGGAATTGCCACAAGGAGCAACCAAGAGTGTCCAGTCTTGTCAGGCTATGCTGTTGGTGGACTTGTTAGTTTGCGCTCCAGCACTTGCAGAGGCTCGGTGCATCTCAACAATTGTGCTCTGTAGCCAGCGGCCGGTTAGCTCAGTTGGTTAGAGTGTGTGATACGCTGCTCTCTGAAAGTAAGTAATGTCTTTCTTTTTCATCTGACATTGTGACATCAGTGTTACATGAGAGTTTCTTGTCATTGTTACATGACAGTTTCTTGTCATTGTTTACATGACAGTAGGTTGTCGTAAGACAAGGCTGCATGAAGTGTGAACTGGAGTTTTCTTGGATCCATAAAACAATGTGCTTTTGGAGAATGTGGGCATCGATCCCACTACCTCACGCGTGCAAAGCATTTGAGCTAATTCCCCAGCCGTTTGGAATTTCCGCAAGAAGCAACCAAGAGGGTCCAGTCTTGTCAGGCTATGCTGTTGGTGGACTTGTTTGTTGACGTGCCAGCACTTGCAGAGGCTCGGTGCATTTCAACAATTGAGCAAAATAGCAAATGGCCGGTTAGCTCAGTTGGTTAGAGTGTGGTGCTAATAACGCCAAGGTCATGGGTTCGATCCCCATACTGGCTATTATGTACATTTTGAGTGTCAAAATTATGAGTCACATGCATGTGAATTGTCAAGGGTGCCACAGAATTATGTTGAGTGAATTGCCGGAATAGCTCAGTTGGGAGAGCGTTAGACTGAAGATCTAAAGGTCCCTGGTTCGATCCCGGGTTTTGGCATCTGTATTTGTTCTTTCTTTATGCTCTGGCTTCAAGGAAACTTTCCACAGCTTTGTTTGTGGGCCTCAATGGTGTGTGCTACGCTGCTCCTCTGAAAGTAAGTAATGTCTTGCTTTTTCATCTGACATTTTGACATCAGTGTTACATTAAAGTTGCTTGTCATTGCTACATGACAGTAGGTTGTCGTAAGACAAGGCTGCATGAAGTGTGAACTGCAGCTTTCTTGGATCCACAAAAAAATGTGTTTTTGGGGAATGCGGGCATCGATCCCACTACCTATAGCATGCTAAGCAAACACAATACCAATTGATCAAATTCCCCAGCTGTTTGGAATTGCCACAAGGAGCAACCAAGAGTGTCCAGTCTTGTCAGGCTATGCTGTTGGTGGACTTGTTAGTTTGCGCTCCAGCACTTGCAGAGGCTCGGTGCATCTCAACAATTGTGCTCTGTAGCCAGCGGCCGGTTAGCTCAGTTGGTTAGAGTGTGTGATACGCTGCTCTCTGAAAGTAAGTAATGTCTTTCTTTTTCATCTGACATTGTGACATCAGTGTTACATGAGAGTTTCTTGTCATTGTTACATGACAGTTTCTTGTCATTGTTTACATGACAGTAGGTTGTCGTAAGACAAGGCTGCATGAAGTGTGAACTGGAGTTTTCTTGGATCCATAAAACAATGTGCTTTTGGAGAATGTGGGCATCGATCCCACTACCTCACATGCGTGCAAAGCATTTGAGCTAATTCCCCAGCCGTTTGGAATTTCCGCAAGAAGCAACCAAGAGGGTCCAGTCTTGTCAGGCTATGCTGTTGGTGGACTTGTTTGTTGATGTGCCAGCACTTGCAGAGGCTCGGTGCATTCAACAATTGAGCTCTGTAGCCAATGGCCGGTTAGCTCAGTTGGTTAGAGTGTGCTAATTACGCTCTCTGAAAGTCATAATGTTTGATCCCCATCTGGCTATTATGTACATTTTGAGTGTCAAAATTATGAGTCACATGCATGTGAATTGTCATTGCCACAGAATGTGAATTATGTTTGAGTTAGCTAAGTTGGGAGAGCTCAGTTCCCGGTTTTAGCATTGTATTTGTTCTTTCTTTATGCTCTGGCTTCAAGGAAACTTTCCACAGCTTTGTTTGTGGGGCCTCAATGGTGTGTGCTACTGCTCCTCTGAAAGTAAGTAATGTCTTTTTTTTCATCTGACATTTGACATCAGTGTTACATGAGAGTTTCATTAAAGTTTCTTGTCATTGTTTACATGACAGTAGGTTGTCGTAAGACAAGGCTGCATGAAGTGTGAACTGCAGCTTTCTTGGATCCACAAAAAATGTGTTTTTGGGAATGCGGGCATCGATCCCACTACCTATAGCATGCTAAGCAAACACAATACCAATTGATCAAATTCCCCAGCTGTTTGGAATTGCCACAAGGAGCAACCAAGAGTGTCCAGTCTTGTCAGGCTATGCTGTTGGTGGACTTGTTAGTTTGCGCTCCAGCACTTGCAGAGGCTCGGTGCATCTCAACAATTGTGCTCTGTAGCCAGCGGCCGGTTAGCTCAGTTGGTTAGAGTGTGTGATACGCTGCTCTCTGAAAGTAAGTAATGTCTTTCTTTTTCATCTGACATTGTGACATCAGTGTTACATGAGAGTTTCTTGTCATTGTTACATGACAGTTTCTTGTCATTGTTTACATGACAGTAGGTTGTCGTAAGACAAGGCTGCATGAAGTGTGAACTGGAGTTTTCTTGGATCCATAAAACATTGTGCTTTTGGAGAATGTGGGCATCGATCCCACTACCTCACGCGTGCAAAGCATTTGAGCTAATTCCCAGCCGTTTGGAATTTCCGCAAGAAGCAACCAAGAGGGTCCAGTCTTGTCAGGCTATGCTGTTGGTGGACTTGTTTGTTGACGTGCCAGCACTTGCAGAGGCTCGGTGCATTTCAACAATTGAGCAAAATAGCAAATGGCCGGTTAGCTCAGTTGGTTAGAGTGTGGTGCTAATAACGCCAAGGTCATGGGTTTGATCCCCATACTGGCTATTATGTACATTTTGAGTGTCAAAATTATGAGTCACATGCATGTGAATTGTCAAGGGTGCCACAGAATTATGTTGAGTGAATTGCCGGAATAGCTCAGTTGGGAGAGCGTTAGACTGAAGATCTAAAGGTCCCTGGTTCGATCCCGGGTTTCGGCATCTGTATTTGTTCTTTCTTTATGCTCTGGCTTCAAGGAAACTTTCCATAGCTTTGTTTGTGGGCCTCAATGGTGTGTGCTACGCTGCTCCTCTGAAAGTAAGTAATGTCTTGCTTTTTCATCTGACATTTTGACATCAGTGTTACATTAAAGTTGCTTGTCATTGCTACATGACAGTAGGTTGTCGTAAGACAAGGCTGCATGAAGTGTGAACTGGAGTTTTCTTGCATCCATAAAACAATGTGCTTTTGGAGAATGTGGGCATCGATCCCACTACCTCACGCGTGCAAAGCATTTGAGCTAATTCCCCAGCCGTTTGGAATTTCCGCAAGAAGCAACCAAGAGGGTCCAGTCTTGTCAGGCTATGCTGTTGTTGGACTTGTTTGTTGAAGTGCCAGCACTTGCAGAGGCTTGGTGCATTTCAACAATTGAGTAAAATAGCAAATGGCCGGTTAGCTCAGTTGGTTAGAGTGTGGTGCTAATAACGCCAAGGTCATGGGTTCGATCCCCATACTGGCTATTATGTACATTTTGAGTGTCAAAATTATGAGTCACATGCATGTGAATTGTCAAGGGTGCCACAGAATTATGTTGAGTGATTTGCCGGAATAGCTCAGTTGGGAGAGCGTTAGACTGAAGATCTAAAGGTCTCTGGTTCGATCCCGGGTTTTGGCATCTGTATTTGTTCTTTCTTTATGCTCTGGCTTCAAGGAAACTTTCCACAGCTTTGTTTGTGGGCCTCAATGGTGTGTGCTACGCTGCTCCTCTGAAAGTAAGTAATGTCTTGCTTTTTCATCTGACATTTTGACATCAGTGTTACATTAAAGTTGCTTGTCATTGCTACATGACAGTAGGTTGTCGTAAGACAAGGCTGCATGAAGTGTGAACTGCAGCTTTCTTGGATCCACAAAAAAATGTGTTTTTGGGGAATGCGGGCATCGATCCCACTACCTATAGCATGCTAAGCAAACACAATACCAATTGATCAAATTCCCCAGCTGTTTGGAATTGCCACAAGGAGCAACCAAGAGTGTCCAGTCTTGTCAGGCTATGCTGTTGGTGGACTTGTTAGTTTGCGCTCCAGCACTTGCAGAGGCTCGGTGCATCTCAACAATTGTGCTCTGTAGCCAGCGGCCGGTTAGCTCAGTTGGTTAGAGTGTGTGATACGCTGCTCTCTGAAAGTAAGTAATGTCTTTCTTTTTCATCTGACATTGTGACATCAGTGTTACATGAGAGTTTCTTGTCATTGTTACATGACAGTTTGATTGTTTACATGACAGTAGGTTGTCGTAAGACAAGGCTGCATGAAGTGTGAACTGGAGTTTTCTTGGATCCATAAAACAATGTGCTTTTGGAGAATGTGGGCATCGATCCCACTACCTATAGCATGTGCAAAGCATTTGAGCTAATTCCCCAGCCGTTTGGAATTTCCGCAAGCAACCAAGAGGTCCAGTCTTGTCAAGCTATGCTGTTGGTGGACTTGTTAGTTGACGTGCCAGCACTTGCAGAGGCTCGGTGCATCTCAACAGCTTTGCTTGTGGGCTCAGTGAGAGTGTGTGCTACGCTGCTTTGAAAGTAAGTTGTCTTTCTTTTTCATCTGACATTGTGACCATAAAATTGTGCATGACAGTTTGTCAAGACATGCATGAAGTGTGAACCAGTCTACCTATAGCATGCTAAGCAAACACAATACCAATTGATCAAATTCCCCAGCTGTTTGGAATTGCCACAAGGAGCAACCAAGAGTGTCCAGTCTTGTCAGGCTATGCTGTTGGTGGACTTGTTAGTTTGTGCTCCAGCACTTGCAGAGCTCGGTGCATCTCAACAATTGTGCTCTGTAGCCAGCGGCCGGTTAGCTCAGTTGGTTAGAGTGTGTGATACGCTGCTCTCTGAAAGTAAGTAATGTCTTTCTTTTTTCATCTGACATTGTGACATCAGTGTTACATGAGAGTTTCTTGTCATTGTTACATGACAGTTTCTTGTCATTGTTTACATGACAGTAGGTTGTCGTAAGACAAGGCTGCATGAAGTGTGAACTGGAGTTTTCTTGGATCCATATAACATTGTGCTTTTGGAGAATGTGGGCATCGATCCCACTACCTCACGCGTGCAAAGCATTTGAGCTAATTCCCCAGCCGTTTGGAATTTCCGCAAGAAGCAACCAAGAGGGTCCAGTCTTGTCAGGCTATGCTGTTGGTGGACTTGTTTGTTGACGTGCCAGCACTTGCAGAGGCTCGGTGCATTTCAACAATTGAGCAAAATAGCAAATGGCCGGTTAGCTCAGTTGGTTAGAGTGTGGTGCTAATAACGCTTTTTCAAGGTCATGGGTTCGATCCCCATACTGGCTATTATGTACATTTTGAGTGTCAAAATTATGAGTCACATGCATGTGAATTGTCAAGGGTGCCACAGAATTATGTTGAGTGAATTGCCGGAATAGCTAAGTTGGGAGAGCGTTAGACTGAAGATCTAAAGGTCCCTGGTTCGATCCCGGGTTTTGGCATCTGTATTTGTTCTTTCTTTATGCTCTGGCTTCAAGGAAACTTTCCATAGCTTTGTTTGTGGGCCTCAATGGTGTGTGCTACGCTGCTCCTCTGAAAGTAAGTAATGTCTTGCTTTTTCATCTGACATTTTGACATCAGTGTTACATTAAAGTTGCTTGTCATTGCTACATGACAGTAGGTTGTCGTAAGACAAGGCTGCATGAAGTGTGAACTGGAGTTTTCTTGCATCCATAAAACAATGTGCTTTTGGAGAATGTGGGCATCGATCCCACTACCTCACGCGTGCAAAGCATTTGAGCTAATTCCCCAGCCGTTTGGAATTTCCGCAAGAAGCAACCAAGAGGGTCCAGTCTTGTCAGGCTATGCTGTTGTTGGACTTGTTTGTTGAAGTGCCAGCACTTGCAGAGGCTTGGTGCATTTCAACAATTGAGTAAAATAGCAAATGGCCGGTTAGCTCAGTTGGTTAGAGTGTGGTGCTAATAACGCCAAGGTCATGGGTTCGATCCCCATACTGGCTATTATGTACATTTTGAGTGTCAAAATTATGAGTCACATGCATGTGAATTGTCAAGGGTGCCACGGAATTTGTTGAGTGATTTGCCGGAATAGCTCAGTTGGGAGAGCGTTAGACTGAAGATCTAAAGGTCTCTGGTTCGATCCCGGGTTGCGGTATTTGTTCTTTCTTTATGCTCTGGCTTCAAGGAAACTTTCCACAGCTTTGTTTGT
>NW_025752206.1:0-13167 GCF_021184085.1 Oncorhynchus gorbuscha | reverse complement strand
CTGGTCTACCTGGTTAAATACAGGTGATCTGGTCTACCTGGTTAAATAAACGTGTTCTGTTCTACCTGATTAAATAAAGGTCATCTGGTCTACCTGGTTAAATAAAGGTGATCTGATCTACCTGGTCAAATAAAGGTGATCTGGTCTGCCTGGTTAAATAAAGGAGATCTGGTCTACCTGGTTAAATAAAGGTGATCTGGCCTACCTGTCATGTTTTGTCATTAATTATCATGTCTTGTCCCTGTGCTTCCCCTTCTATTCGTTTCCCTCTCTGCTGGTCTTATTAGGTTCTTTCCCTCTTTCTATCCCTCTCTCTCCCCCCTCCCTCTCTCACTCTCTCGCTCTCTCTCTATCGTTCCGTTCCTGCTCCCAGCTGTTCCTATTCCCCTAATCAATCATTTAGTCTTCCCACACCTGTTCCCCGATCCTTTTCCCTGATTAGGAGTCCCTATTTCTCTCCTTGTTTTCCGTTCCTGCCCCGTCGGATCCTCATCTATAATTCACCGTGCTGTGTCTATGTTTTGCCCTGTCGTGTCGTGTTTCCCTCAGATGCTGCGTGGTGAGCAGGTGTCTGAGTCTGCTAGGTTCAAGTGCCTTCCGAGGCAACCTGCAGTTCTCGATCAAGTCTCCAGTCTGTTCTCGTCTTTACGAGTAGTATTATGCTTTTTATTTTGTAAAGTTTCTTACTGGATTAAAAACTCTGTTTTCGCCAAGTCTCTTTTGGGTCCTCATTCACCTGCATAACAGAAGGATCCGACCAGGAATGGACCCAGCGACTACAGAGGCTCGTAACACTGCCGTCAAGATCAAGGAGCCATGCTCGGCAGACACGAGCAGGAATTGTCTGCTGCTCGCCATGCCGTGGAGAACCTGGCCGCTCAGGTTTCCGACCTCTCTGGACAGTTCCAGAGTCTTCGTCTCGTGCCACCTGTTACTTCCTGGCCTGCCGAGCCTCCGGAACCTAGGGTTAATAACCCACCTTGCTACTCCGGGCAGCCCACGGAGTGCCGCTCCTTTCTCACCCAGTGTGATATTGTGTTCTCTCTCCAACCCAACACATACTCTAGTGAGAGCTCGGGTTGCTTACGTCATTTCACTCCTTACTGGCCGGGCCCGAGAGTGGGGCACAGCTATCTGGGAGGCAAGGGCTGATTGTTCTAACAATTACCAGAACTTTAAAGAGGAGATGATTCGGGTTTTTGACCGTTCAGTTTTTGGTGGGGAGGCTTCTAGGGCCCTGGCTTCCCTATGCCAAGGTGATCGATCCATAACGGATTACTCTATAGAGTTTCGTACTCTTGCTGCCTCTAGTGACTGGAACGAGCCGGCGCTGCTCGCTCGTTTTCTGGAGGGACTCCACACAGTGGTCAAAGATGAGATTCTCTCTCGGGAGGTTCCTTCCAGTGTGGACTCTTTGATTGCTCTCGCCATCCGCATAGAACGACGGGTAGATCTTCGTCACCAGGCTCGTGGAAGAGAGCTCGCATCAACGGTGTTTCCCTGCTCCGCATCGCAACCATCTCCCTCCTCTGGCTCTGAGACTGAGCCCATGCAGCTGGGAGGATTCGCATCTCGACTAAGGAGAGGGAACGGAGGATCACCAACCGCCTGTGCCTCTATTGCGGATTTGATGGACATTTTGTTAATTCATGTCCAGTAAGAGGCCAGAGCCCATCAGTAAGCGGGCTACTGGTGAGCGCTACTACTCAGGTCTCTTCATCTAGATCCTGTACTACTATGTCGGTCCATCTACGCTGGACCGGTTCGGGTGCTACATGCAGTGCCTTGATTGACTCTGGGGCTGAGGGTTGTTTCATGGACGAAGCATGGGTTCGGAAACATAACATTCCTTTCAGACAGTTAGACAAGCCTACGCCCATGTTTGCCTTAGATGGTAGTCATCTTCCCAGTATCAGATTTGAGACACTACCTTTAACTCTCACAGTATCTGGTAACCACAGTGAGACTATTTCTTTTTTGATTTTTCGTTCACCTTTTACACCAGTTGTTTTGGGTCATCCCTGGCTAGTATGTCATAATCCTTCTATTAATTGGTCTTGTAATTCTATCCTATCCTGGAACGTATCTTGTCATGTGAAGTGCTTAATGTCTGCCATCCCTCCCATTTCTTCTGTCCCACTTCTCAGGAGGAACCTGGCGATTGACAGGAGTGCCGGAGGAATATCATGATCTGCGCACGGTCTTCAGTCGGTCCCGAGCCAACTCTCTTCCTCCTCACCGGTCGTATGATTGTAGTATTGATCTCCTTCCGGGGACCACTCCTCCTCGGGGTAGACTATACTCTCTGTCGGCTCCCGAACGTAAGGCTCTCGAGGATTATTTATCTGTGTCTCTTGACGCCGGTACCATAGTGCCTTCTTCCTCTCCGGCCGGGCGGGTTCTTTTTTGTTAAGAAGAAGGACGGTACTCTGCGCCCTGCGTGGATTATCGAGGGCTGAATGACATAACGGTTAAGAATCGTTATCCGCTTCCCCTTATGTCATCAGCCTTCGAGATTCTGCAGGGAGCCAGGTGCTTTACTAAGTTGGACCTTCGTAACGCTTACCATCTCGTGCGCATCAGAGAGGGGGACGAGTGGAAAACGGCGTTTAACACTCCGTTAGGGCATTTTGAGTACCGGGTTCTGCCGTTTGGTCTCGCCAATGCGCCAGCTGTTTTTCAGGCATTAGTTAATGATGTTCTGAGAGACATGCTGAACTACTTTGTTTTTGTCTATCTTGACGATATCCTGATTTTTTTCACCGTCACTCGAGATTCATGTTCAGCACGTTCGACGTGTTCTACAGCGCCTTTTAGAGAATTGTCTCTACGTAAGGCTGAGAAGTGCTCTTTTCATGTCTCCTCCGTTACTTTTCTCGGTTCCGTTATTTCCGCTGAAGGCATTCAGATGGATTCCGCTAAGGTCCAAGCTGTCAGTGATTGGCCCGTTCCAAGGTCACGTGTCGAGTTGCAGCGCTTTTAGGTTTCGCTAATTTCTATCGGCGTTTCATTCGTAATTTGGTCAAGTTGCTGCCCCTCTCACAGCTCTTACTTCTGTCAAGACGTGTTTTAAGTGGTCCGGTTCCGCCCAGGGAGCTTTTGATCTTCTAAAAGAACGTTTACGTCCGCTCCTATCCTCGTTACTCCTGACGTCACTAGACAATTCATTGTCGAGGTTGACGCTTCAGAGGTAGGCGTGGGAGCCATTCTATCCCAGCGCTTCCAGTCTGACGATAAGGTTCATCCTTGCGCTTATTTTTCTCATCGCCTGTCGCCATCTGAGCGCAACTATGATGTGGGTAACCGTGAACTGCTCGCCATCCGCTTAGCCCTAGGCGAATGGCGACAGTGGTTGGAGGGGGCGACCGTTCCTTTTGTCGTTTGGACAGACCATAAGAACCTTGAGTACATCCGTTCTGCCAAACGACTTAATGCCCGTCAAGCTCGTTGGGCGTTGTTTTTCGCTCGTTTCGAGTTTGTGATTTCTTACCGTCCGGGTAGCAAGAACACCAAGCCTGATGCCTTATCCCGTCTGTTTAGTTCTTCTGTGGCTTCTACTGATCCCGAGGGGATTCTTCCTTATGGGCGTGTTGTCGGGTTGACAGTCTGGGAATTGAAAGACAGGTTAAGCAAGCACTCACGCACACTGCGTCGCCGCGCGCTTGTCCTAGTAACCTCCTTTTCGTTCCTGTTTCCACTCGTCTGGCTGTTCTTCAGTGGGCTCACTCTGCCAAGTTAGCTGGTCATCCCGGTGTTCGAGGCACTCTTGCGTCTATTCGCCAGCGCTTTTGGTGGCCGACTCAGGAGCGTGACACGCGCCGTTTCGTGGCTGCTTGTTCGGACTGCGCGCAGACTAAGTCGGGTAACTCTCCTCCTGCCGGTCGTCTCAGACCGCTCCCCATTCCTTCTCGACCATGGTCTCACATCGCCCTAGACTTCATTACCGGTCTGCCTTTGTCTGCGGGGAAGACTGTGATTCTTACGGTTGTCGATAGGTTCTCTAAGGCGGCACATTTCATTCCCCTCGCTAAACTTCCTTCCGCTAAGGAGACGGCACAAATCATTATCGAGAATGTGTTCAGAATTCATGGCCTCCCGTTAGACGCCGTTTCAGACAGAGGCCCGCAATTCACGTCACAGTTTTGGAGGGAGTTCTGTCGTTTGATTGGTGCGTCCGTCAGTCTCTCTTCCGGGTTTCATCCCCAGTCTAACGGTCAAGCAGAGAGGGCCAATCAGACGATTGGTCGCATACTACGCAGCCTTTCTTTCAGAAACCCTGCGTCTTGGGCAGAACAGCTCCCCTGGGCAGAATACGCTCACAACTCGCTTCCTTCGTCTGCTACCGGGTTATCTCCGTTTCAGAGTAGTCTGGGTTACCAGCCTCCTCTGTTCTCATCCCAGCTTGCCGAGTCCAGCGTTCCCTCCGCTCAAGCGTTTGTCCAACGTTGTGAGCGCACCTGGAGGAGGGTGAGGTCTGCACTTTGCCGCTACAGGGCACAGACTGTGAGAGCCGCCAATAAACGCAGGATTAAGAGTCCAAGGTATTGTTGCGGCCAGAGAGTGTGGCTTTCCACTCGCAACCTTCCTCTTACGACAGCTTCTCGTAAGTTGACTCCGCGGTTCATTGGTCCGTTCCGTGTCTCCCAGGTCGTCAATCCTGTCGCTGTGCGACTGCTTCTTCCGCGACATCTTCGTCGCGTCCATCCTGTCTTCCATGTCTCCTGTGTCAAGCCCTTTCTTCGCACCCCCGTTCGTCTTCCCTCCCCTCCCGTCCTTGTCGAGAGCGCACCTATTTACAAGGTACGTAAGATCATGGACATGCGTTCTCGGGGACGGGGTCACCAATACTTAGTGGATTGGGAGGGTTACGGTCCTGAGGAGAGGAGTTGGGTTCCGTCTCGGGACGTGCTGGACCGTTCGCTTATTGATGATTTCCTCCGTTGCCGCCAGGGTTCCTCCTCGAGTGCGCCAGGAGGCGCTCGGTGAGTGGGGGGGTACTGTCATGTTTTGTCATTAATTATCATGTCTTGTCCCTGTGCTTCCCCTTCTATTCGTTTCCCTCTGCTGGTCTTATTAGGTTCTTTCCCTCTTTCTATCCCTCTCTCTCCCCCTCCCTCTCTCACTCTCTCGCTCTCTCTTCTCTCTATCGTTCCGTTCCTGCTCCCAGCTGTTCCTATTCCCCTAATCAATCATTTAGTCTTCCCACACCTGTTCCCGATCCTTTTCCCTGATTAGAGTCCCTATTTCTCTCCTTGTTTTCCGTTCCTGCCCCGTCGGATCCTCATCTATAATTCACCGTGCTGTGTCTATGTTTTGCCCTGTCGTGTCGTGTTTCCCTCAGATGCTGCGTGGTGAGCAGGTGTCTGAGTCTGCTAGGTTCAAGTGCCTTCCCGAGGCAACCTGCAGTTCTCGATCAAGTCTCCAGTCTGTTCTCGTCTTTACGAGTAGTATTATGCTTTTTGTTTTGTAAAGTTTCTTACTGGATTAAAAACTCTGTTTTCGCCAAGTCGCTTTTGGGTCCTCATTCACCTGCATAACAGAAGGATCCGACCAAGGAATGGACCCAGCGACTACAGAGGCTCGTAACACTGCCGTCAAGATCCAAGGAGCCATGCTCGGCAGACACGAGCAGGAATTGTCTGCTGCTCGCCATGCCGTGGAGAACCTGGCCGCTCAGGTTTCCGACCTCTCTGGACAGTTCCAGAGTCTTCGTCTCGTGCCACCTGTTACTTCCTGGCCTGCCGAGCCTCCGGAACCTAGGGTTAATAACCCACCTTGCTACTCCGGGCAGCCCACGGAGTGCCGCTCCTTTCTCACCCAGTGTGATATTGTGTTCTCTCTCCAACCCAACACATACTCTAGTGAGAGAGCTCGGGTTGCTTACGTCATTTCACTCCTTACTGGCCGGGCCCGAGAGTGGGGCACAGCTATCTGGGAGGCAAGGGCTGATTGTTCTAACAATTACCAGAACTTTAAAGAGGAGATGATTCGGGTTTTTGACCGTTCAGTTTTTGGTGGGGAGGCTTCTAGGGCCCTGGCTTCCCTATGCCAAGGTGATCGATCCATAACGGATTACTCTATAGAGTTTCGTACTCTTGCTGCCTCTAGTGACTGGAACGAGCCGGCGCTGCTCGCTCGTTTTCTGGAGGGACTCCACACAGTGGTCAAAGATGAGATTCTCTCTCGGGAGGTTCCTTCCAGTGTGGACTCTTTGATTGCTCTCGCCATCCGCATAGAACGACGGGTAGATCTTCGTCACCAGGCTCGTGGAAGAGAGCTCGCATCAACGGTGTTTCCCTGCTCCGCATCGCAACCATCTCCCTCCTCTGGCTCTGAGACTGAGCCCATGCAGCTGGGAGGGATTCGCATCTCGACTAAGGAGAGGGAACGGAGGATCACCAACCGCCTGTGCCTCTATTGCGGATTTGATGGACATTTTGTTAATTCATGTCCAGTAAGAGGCCAGAGCCCATCAGTAGCGGAGGGCTACTGGTGAGCGCTACTACTCAGGTCTCTTCATCTAGATCCTGTACTACTATGTCGGTCCATCTACGCTGGACCGGTTCGGGTGCTACATGCAGTGCCTTGATTGACTCTGGGGCTGAGGGTTGTTTCATGGACGGGCATGGGTTCGGAAACATAACATTCCTTTCAGACAGTTAGACAAGCCTACGCCCATGTTTGCCTTAGATGGTAGTCATCTTCCCAGTATCAGATTTGAGACACTACCTTTAACTCTCACAGTATCTGGTAACCACAGTGAGACTATTTCTTTTTTGATTTTTCGTTCACCTTTTACACCAGTTGTTTTGGGTCATCCCTGGCTAGTATGTCATAATCCTTCTATTAATTGGTCTTGTAATTCTATCCTATCCTGGAACGTATCTTGTCATGTGAAGTGCTTAATGTCTGCCATCCCTCCCATTTCTTCTGTCCCCACTTCTCCAGGAGGAACCTGGCGATTTGACAGGAGTGCCGGAGGAATATCATGATCTGCGCACGGTCTTCAGTCGGTCCCGAGCCAACTCTCTTCCTCCTCACTGCCGTATGATTGTAGTATTGATCTCCTTCCGGGGACCACTGGGTAGACTATACTCTGTCGGCCCCGAACGTAAGGGCTCTCGAGGATTATTTATCTGTGTCTCTTGACGCCGGTACCATAGTGCCTTCTTCCTCTCCGGCCGGGGCGGGTTCTTGTTAAGAAGAAGGACGGTACTCTGCGCCCCTGCGTGGATTATCGAGGGCTGAATGACATAACGGTTAAGAATCGTTATCCGCTTCCCCTTATGTCATCAGCCTTCGAGATTCTGCAGGGAGCCAGGTGCTTTACTAAGTTGGACCTTCGTAACGCTTACCATCTCGTGCGCATCAGAGAGGGGGACGAGTGGAAAACGGCGTTTAACACTCCGTTAGGGCATTTTGAGTACCGGGTTCTGCCGTTTGGTCTCGCCAATGCGCCAGCTGTTTTTCAGGCATTAGTTAATGATGTTCTGAGAGACATGCTGAACATCTTTGTTTTTGTCTATCTTGACGATATCCTGATTTTTTCACCGTCACTCGAGATTCATGTTCAGCACGTTCGACGTGTTCTACAGCGCCTTTTAGAGAATTGTCTCTACGTAAAGGCTGAGAAGTGCTCTTTTCATGTCTCCTCCGTTACTTTTCTCGGTTCCGTTATTTCCGCTGAAGGCATTCAGATGGATTCCGCTAAGGTCCAAGCTGTCAGTGATTGGCCCGTTCCAAGGTCACGTGTCGAGTTGCAGCGCTTTTTAGGTTTCGCTAATTTCTATCGGCGTTTCATTCGTAATTTCGGTCAAGTTGCTGCCCCTCTCACAGCTCTTACTTCTGTCAAGACGTGTTTTAAGTGGTCCGGTTCCGCCCAGGGAGCTTTTGATCTTCTAAAAGAACGTTTTACGTCCGCTCCTATCCTCGTTACTCCTGACGTCACTAGACAATTCATTGTCGAGGTTGGCGCTTCAGAGGTAGGCGTGGGAGCCATTCTATCCCAGCGCTTCCAGTCTGACGATAAGGTTCATCCTTGCGCTTATTTTTCTCATCGCCTGTCGCCATCTGAGCGCAACTATGATGTGGGTAACCGTGAACTGCTCGCCATCCGCTTAGCCCTAGGCGAATGGCGACAGTGGTTGGAGGGGCGACCGTTCCTTTTGTCGTTTGGACAGACCATAAGAACCTTGAGTACATCCGTTCTGCCAAACGACTTAATGCCCGTCAAGCTCGTTGGGCGTTGTTTTTCGCTCGTTTCGAGTTTGTGATTTCTTACCGTCCGGGTAGCAAGAACACCAAGCCTGATGCCTTATCCCGTCTGTTTAGTTCTTCTGTGGCTTCTACTGATCCCGAGGGGATTCTTCCTTATGGGCGTGTTGTCGGGTTGACAGTCTGGGGAATTGAAAGACAGGTTAAGCAAGCACTCACGCACACTGCGTCGCCGCGCGCTTGTCCTAGTAACCTCCTTTTCGTTCCTGTTTCCACTCGTCTGGCTGTTCTTCAGTGGGCTCACTCTGCCAAGTTAGCTGGTCATCCCGGTGTTCGAGGCACTCTTGCGTCTATTCGCCAGCGCTTTTGGTGGCCGACTCAGGAGCGTGACACGCGCCGTTTCGTGGCTGCTTGTTCGGACTGCGCGCAGACTAAGTCGGGTAACTCTCCTCCTGCCGGTCGTCTCAGACCGCTCCCCATTCCTTCTCGACCATGGTCTCACATCGCCTCTAGACTTCATTACCGGGTCTGCCTTGTCTGCGGGAAGACTGTGATTCTTCTGATTATCGATGATTCTCCTGGGCTGACACATTCATTCACCATGGCTTCCTTCCGCTAAGGAGGCTGTCATTATCGAGAATGTGTTCCAGTGTAGCCTCGTTAAGCTGTTCAGACAGAGGCCCACAATTCACGTCACAGTTTTGGAGGGAGTTCTATCGTTTGATTGAATTAGATCCGTCAGTCTCTCTTCCGGGGTTTCATACCAGTCTAACGGTCAAGCAGGAGGCAATCAGGCAGTTAATTCGCATACTCACATGTGCTTTCTTTCAAAGCTCGTCTTGAGCGAACAGCTCCTGGGCAGGGCATCCCGGCTCACAGAAAGCTTCCGCTTCCTTCGTCTTCTACCGGGTTGTGTCTCCATTCAGAGTAGTCTGGGTTGCAAGCCTCCTCTGTTCTCATCCCAGCTTGCCGGTCAGGCGACCTGGCTCAAGCGTTTGTCCAACGTTGTGAGCGCACCTGGAGGAGGGTGAGGTCTGCACTTTGCCGCTACAGGGCACAGACTGTGAGAGCCGCCAATAAACGCAGGATTAAGAGTCCAAGGTATTGTTGCGGCCAGAGAGTGTGGCTTTCCACTCGCAACCTTCCTCTTACGACAGCTTCTCGTAAGTTGACTCCGCGGTTCATTGGTCCGTTCCGTGTCTCCCAGGTCGTCAATCCTGTCGCTGTGCGACTGCTTCTTCCGCGACATCTTCGTCGCGTCCATCCTGTCTTCCATGTCTCCTGTGTCAAGCCCTTTCTTCGCACCCCCGTTCGTCTTCCCTCCCCCCTCCCGTCCTTGTCGAGCGCACCTATTTACAAGGTACGTAAGATCATGGACATGCGTTCTCGGGGACGGGGTCACCAATACTTAGTGGATTGGGAGGGTTACGGTCCTGAGGAGAGGAGTTGGGTTCCGTCTCGGGACGTGCTGGACCGTTCGCTTATTGATGATTTCCTCCGTTGCCGCCAGGAGTTCCTCCTCGAGTGCGCCAGGAGGCGCTCGGTGAGTGGGGGGGTACTGTCATGTTTTGTCATTAATTATCATGTCTTGTCCCTGTGCTTCCCCTTCTATTCGTTTCCCTCTGCTGGTCTTATTAGGTTCTTTCCCTCTTTCTATCCCTCTCTCTCCCCCTCCCTCTCTCACTCTCTCGCTCTCTCTTCTCTCTATCGTTCCGTTCCTGCTCCCAGCTGTTCCTATTCCCCTAATCAATCATTTAGTCTTCCCACACCTGTTCCCGATCCTTTTCCCTGATTAGAGTCCCTATTTCTCTCCTTGTTTTCCGTTCCTGCCCCGTCGGATCCTCATCTATAATTCACCGTGCTGTGTCTATGTTTTGCCCTGTCGTGTCGTGTTTCCCTCAGATGCTGCGTGGTGAGCAGGTGTCTGAGTCTGCTAGGTTCAAGTGCCTTCCCGAGGCAACCTGCAGTTCTCGATCAAGTCTCCAGTCTGTTCTCGTCTTTACGAGTAGTATTATGCTTTTTGTTTTGTAAAGTTTCTTACTGGATTAAAAACTCTGTTTTCGCCAAGTCGCTTTTGGGTCCTCATTCACCTGCATAACACTACCTGGTTAAATAAAGGTGATCTGGTCTACCTGGTTAAATAAAGGTGATCTGGTCTACCTGGTTAAATAAAGGTGATCTGGTCTACCTGGTTAAATAAAGGAGATCTGGTTAAATAAAGGTGATCTGGTCTACCTGGTTAAATAAAGGTGATCTGGTCTACCTGGTTAAATAAAGGTGATCTGGTTAAATAAAGGTGATCTGGTCTACCTGGTTAAATAAAGGTGATCTGGTATACCTGGTTAAATAAAGGTGATCTGGTCTACCTGGTTAAATAAAGGTGATCTGGTCTACCTGGTTAAATAAAGGTGATCTGGCCTACCTGGTTAAATAAAGGTGATCTGGTCTACCTGGTTAAATAAAGGAGATCTGATCTACCCGGTTAAATAAAGGAGATCTGGTCTACCTGGTTAAATAAAGGTGATCTGGTCTACCTGTTTAAATAAAGGAGATCTGGTTAAATAAAGGTGATCTGTTCTACCTGGTTAAATAAAGGTGATCTGGTTTACCTGGTTAAATTAAGGTGTTCTGGTCTACCTGGTTAAATAAAGGTGTTCTGGTCTACCTGATTAAATAAAGGTGATCTGGTCTACCTGGTTAAATAAAGGTGATCTGATCTACCTGGTTAAATGAAGGTGATCTGGTCTACCTGGTTTAAATAAAGGTGATCTGGTCTACCTGGTTAAATAAAGGTGATCTAATCTACCTGGTTAAATAAAGGTGATCTGGTTAAATAAGGTGATCTGATCTACCTGGTTAAATAAGAGATCTGGTCTACCTGGTTAAATAAAGTGATCTGATCTGGTTAAAATAAAGGTGATCTGGTCTACCTGGTTAAATAAGGTGATCTGGTCTACCTGGTTAAATAAAGAGGTGATCTGGCCTACCTGGTTAAATAAAGGTGATCTGGCATACCTGGTTAAATAAAGGTGATCTGGTCTACCTGGTTAAATCAAGGTGATCTGGTCTACCTGGTTAAATAAAGGTGATCTGGTCTACCTGGTTAAATAAAGGTGATCTGGCCTACCTGGTTAAATAAAGGTGATCTGGCCTACCTGGTTAAATAAAGGTGATCTGGTTAAATTAAGGTGATCTGGTCTACCTGTTTAAATAAAGGAGATCTGGTTAAATAAAGGTGATCTGGTCTACCTGGTTAAATAAAGGTGATCTGGTCTACCTGGTTAAATAAATGTGATCTGGTCTACCTGGTTAAATACAGGTGATCTGGCCTACCTGGTTAAATAAAGGTGATCTGGTCTACCTGGTTAAATAAAGGTGATCTGGCATACCTGGTTAAATAAAGGTGATCTGGTCTACCTGGTTAAATAAAGGTGATCTGGCCTACCTGGTTAAATAAAGGTGATCTGGCCTACCTGGTTAAATAAAGGTGATCTCTGGTCTATCTGGTTAATCAAAGAGGTGATCTGGTCTGCCTGGTTACAAAATGAGTGATCTGGTCTACCTGGTTAAATAAAGGTGATCTGGTCTACCTGGTTAAATAAAGGTGATCTGGTCTACCTGGTTAAATAAAGGTGATCTGGTCTACCTGGTTAAATAAAGGTGATCTGGTCTACCTGGACGACAAAAGGTGATCTGGTCTACCTGGTTAAATAAAGGTGATCTGGTCTACCTGGTTAAATAAAGGTGATCTGGTCTACCTGGTTAAATAAGGTGATCTGGTTACCTGGTTAAATAAAGGTGATCTGGTCTACCTGGTTAAATAAAGGTGATCTGGTCTACCTGGTTAAATAAGGTGATCTGGTCTACCTGGTTAAATAAGGTGATCTGGTCTACCTGGTTAAATAAAGTGATCTGGTCTACCTGGTTAAATAAGTGATCTGGTCACCACTGGTTAAATAAAGGTGATCTGGTCTACCTGGTTAAATAAAGGAGATCTGGTTAAATAAAGGTGATCTGGTCTACCTGGTTAAGCAAAGGTGATCTGGTCTACCTCGTTAAATAAAGGTGATCTGGTTAAATAAAGGTGATCTGGTCTACCTGGTTAAATAAAGGTGATCTGGTCTACCTGGTTAAATAAAGGTGATCTGGTCTACCTGGTTAAATAAAGGTGATCTGGCCTACCTGGTTAAATAAAGGTGATCTGGTCTACCTGGTTAAATAAAGGAGATCTGATCTACCCGGTTAAATAAAGGAGATCTGGTCTACCTGGTTAAATAAAGGTGATCTGGTCTACCTGTTTAAATAAAGGAGATCTGGTTAAATAAAGGTGATCTGGTCTACCTGGTTAAATAAAGGTGATCTGGTCTACCTGGTTAAATAAAGGTGATCTGGTCTACCTGGTTAAATACAGGTGATCTGGTCTACCTGGTTAAATAAACGTGATCTGGTCTACCTGGTTAAATAAAGGAGATCTGGTCTACCTGGTTAAATAAAGGAGATCTGATCTACCTGGTTAAATAAAGGTGATCTGGCCTCCCTGGTTAAATAAAGGTGATCTGGTCTACCTGGTTAAATAAAGGTGATCTGGCATACCTGGTTAAATAAAGGTGATCTGGTCTACCTGGTTAAATAAAGGTGATCTGGTCT
Organism: Oncorhynchus gorbuscha; assembly: GCF_021184085.1. NCBI lineage: Eukaryota > Metazoa > Chordata > Actinopteri > Salmoniformes > Salmonidae > Oncorhynchus > Oncorhynchus gorbuscha. The sequence continues at coordinate 306 of NW_025752206.1, read as the reverse complement.
ACCTGGTTAAATAAAGGTGATCTGGCCTACCTGGTTAAATAAAGGTGATCTGTTCTACCTGGTTAAATAAAGGTGATCTGGTTTACCTGGTTAAATTAAGGTGTTCTGGTCTACCTGGTTAAATAAAGGTGTTCTGGTCTACCTGATTAAATAAAGGTGATCTGGTCTACCTGGTTAAATAAAGGTGATCTGATCTACCTGGTCAAATAAAGGTGATCTGGTCTGCCTGGTTAAATAAAGGAGATCTGGTCTACCTGGTTAAATAAAGGTGATCTGGTCTACCTGGTTAAATAAAGGAGATCTGAT
>NW_025752205.1:0-13168 GCF_021184085.1 Oncorhynchus gorbuscha | reverse complement strand
CCTATACATCCATTAGACAGTCAACAGTATGGTTGGTAGACCTATACATCCATTAGACAGTCAACAGTATGGTTGGTAGACCTATACATCCATCCAAATAGACAGTCAACAGTATGGTTGGTAGACCTATACATCCATTAGACAGTCAACAGTATGGTTGGTAGACCTATACATCCATTAGACAGTCAACAGTATGGTTGGTAGACCTATACATCCATTAGACAGTCAACAGTATGGTTGGTAGGCCTATACATCCATTAGACAGTCAACAGTATGGTTGGTAGACCTATACATCCATTAGACAGTCAACAGTATGGTTGGTAGACCTATACATCCATCCATTAGACAGTCAACAGTATGGTTGGTAGACCTATACATCCATTAGACAGTCAACAGTATGGTTGGTAGACCTATACATCCATCCATTAGACAGTCAACAGTATGGTTGGTAGACCTATACATCCATTAGACAGTCAACAGTATGGTTGGTAGACCTATACATCCATCCATTAGACAGTCAACAGTATGGTTGGTAGACCTATACATCCATTAGACAGTCAACAGTATGGTTGGTAGACCTATACATCCATTAGACAGTCAACAGTATGGTTGGTAGACCTATACATCCATCAGACAGTCAACAGTATGGTTGGTAGACCTATACATCCATTAGACAGTCAACAGTATGGTTGGTAGACCTATACATCCATTAGACAGTCAACAGTATGGTTGGTAGACCTATACATCCATTAGACAGTCAACAGTATGGTTGGTAGACCTATACATCCATCCATTAGACAGTCAACAGTATGGTTGGTAGACCTATACATCCATTAGACAGTCAACAGTATGGTTGGTAGACCTATACATCCATTAGACAGTCAACAGTATGGTTGGTAGACCTATACATCCATTAGACAGTCAACAGTATGGTTGGTAGGCCTATACATCCATTAGACAGTCAACAGTATGGTTGGTAGACCTATACATCCATTAGACAGTCAACAGTATGGTTGGTAGACCTATACATCCATTAGACAGTCAACAGTATGGTTGGTAGACCTATACATCAACAGTCCATTATACATCCATTAGACAGTCAACAGTATGGTTGGTAGACCTATACATCCATTAGACAGTCAACAGTATGGTTGGTAGACCTATACATCCATCCATTAGACAGTCAACAGTATGGTTGGTAGACCTATACATCCATCCATTAGACAGTCAACAGTATGGTTGGTAGACCTATACATCCATTAGACAGTCAACAGTATGGTTGGTAGACCATACATCCATTAGACAGTCAACAGTATGGTTGGTAGACCTATACATCCATTAGACAGTCAACAGTATGGTTGGTAGACCTATCCATCATCCATATGGTTGGTAGACCTATACATCCAGACAGTCAACAGTATGGTTGGTAGACCTATACATCCATTAGACAGTCAACAGTATGGTTGGTAGACCAACAGTATACATCCATTAGACAGTCAACAGTATGGTTGGTAGACCTATACATCCATTAGACAGTCAACAGTATGGTTGGTAGACCTATACATCCATTAGACAGTCAACAGTATGGTTGGTAGACCTATACATCCATTAGACAGTCAACAGTATGGTTGGTAGACCTATACATCCATTAGACAGTCAACAGTATGGTTGGTAGACCTATACATCCATTAGACAGTCAACAGTATGGTTGGTAGACCTATACATCCATTAGACAGTCAACAGTATGGTTGGTAGACCTATACATCCATTAGACAGTCAACAGTATGGTTGGTAGACCTATACATCCATTAGACAGTCAACAGTATGGTTGGTAGACCTATACATCCTATACACCCATTAGACAGTCAACAGTATGGTTGGTAGACCTATACATCCATTAGACAGTCAACAGTATGGTTGGTAGACCTATACATCCATTAGACAGTCAACAGTATGGTTGGTAGACCTATACATCCATCCATAGACAGTCAACAGTATGGTTGGTAGACCTATACATCCATTAGACAGTCAACAGTATGGTTGGTAGACCTATACATCCATTAGACAGTCAACAGTATGGTTGGTAGACCTATACATCCATTAGACAGTCAACAGTATGGTTGGTAGACCTATACATCCATTAGACAGTCAACAGTATGGTTGGTAGACCTATACATCCATTAGACAGTCAACAGTATGGTTGGTAGACCTATACATCCATTAGACAGTCAACAGTATGGTTGGTAGACCTATACATCCATTAGACAGTCAACAGTATGGTTGGTAGACCTATACATCCATTAGACAGTCAACAGTATGGTTGGTAGACCTATACATCCATTAGACAGTCAACAGTATGGTTGGTAGACCTATACATCCATTAGACAGTCAACAGTATGGTTGGTAGACCTATACATCCATCCATTAGACAGTCAACAGTATGGTTGGTAGACAGTCAACAGTATGGTTGGTATCCATCATCCATTAGACAGTCAACAGTATGGTTGGTAGACCTATACATCCATCAACAGTATGGTTGGTAGACCTATACATCCATTAGACAGTCAACAGTATGGTTGGTAGACCTATACATCCATTAGACAGTCAACAGTATGGTTGGTAGACCTATACATCCATCCATTAGACAGTCAACAGTATGGTTGGTAGACCTATACATCCATTAGACAGTCAACAGTATGGTTGGTAGACCTATACATCCATTAGACAGTCAACAGTATGGTTGGTAGACCTATACATCCATTAGACAGTCAACAGTATGGTTGGTAGACCTATACATCCATTAGACAGTCAACAGTATGGTTGGTAGACCTATACATCCATCCAGACAGTCAACAGTATGGTTGGTAGACCTATACATCCATTAGACAGTCAACAGTATGGTTGGTAGACCTATACATCCATCCATTAGACAGTCAACAGTATGGTTGGTAGACCTATACATCCATCCATTAGACAGTCAACAGTATGGTTGGTAGACCTATACATCCATTAGACAGTCAACAGTATGGTTGGTAGACCTATACATCCATTAGACAGTCAACAGTATGGTTGGTAGACCTATACATCCATCCATTAGACAGTCAACAGTATGGTTGGTAGACCTATACATCCATTAGACAGTCAACAGTATGGTTGGTAGACCTATACATCCATTAGACAGTCAACAGTATGGTTGGTAGACCTATACATCCATTAGACAGTCAACAGTATGGTTGGTAGACCTATACATCCATTAGACAGTCAACAGTATGGTTGGTAGACCTATACATCCATTAGACAGTCAACAGTATGGTTGGTAGACCTACATCCATTAGACAGTCAACAGTATGGTTGGTAGACCATTCCAGACAGTCAACAGTATGGTTGGTAGACCTATACCATCCATTAGACAGTCAACAGTATGGTTGGTAGACCTATACATCCATTAGACAGTCAACAGTATGGTTGGTAGACCTATACATCCATTAGACAGTCAACAGTATGGTTGGTAGACCTATACATCCATTAGACAGTCAACAGTATGGTTGGTAGACCTATACATCCATTAGACAGTCAACAGTATGGTTGGTAGACCTATACATCCATCCATTAGACAGTCAACAGTATGGTTGGTAGACCTATACATCCATTAGACAGTCAACAGTATGGTTGGTAGACCTATACATCCATCCATCAGACAGTCAACAGTATGGTTGGTAGACCTATACATCCATCCATTAGACAGTCAACAGTATGGTTGGTAGACCTATACATCCATTAGACAGTCAACAGTATGGTTGGTAGACCTATACATCCATCAGACAGTCAACAGTATGGTTGGTAGACCTATACATCCATTAGACAGTCAACAGTATGGTTGGTAGACCTATACCATTAGACAGTCAACAGTATGGTTGGTAGACCTATCATCCATTAGACAGTCAACAGTATGGTTGGTAGACCTATACATCCATTAGACAGTCAACAGTATGGTTGGTAGACCTATACATCCATTAGACAGTCAACAGTATGGTTGGTAGACCTATACATCCCATTAGACAGTCAACAGTATGGTTGGTAGACCTATACATCCATTAGACAGTCAACAGTATGGTTGGTAGACCTATACATCCATTAGACAGTCAACAGTATGGTTGGTAGACCTATACATCCATTAGACAGTCAACAGTATGGTTGTCATCCATTAGACAGTCATGGTTGGTAGACCTATACATCCATCCATTAGACAGTCAACAGTATGGTTGGTAGACCTATACATCCATTAGACAGTCAACAGTATGGTTGGTAGACCTATACATCCATTAGACAGTCAACAGTATGGTTGGTAGACCTATATTAGACAGTCCATCCATACATCCATCCATTAGACAGTCAACAGTATGGTTGGTAGACCTATACATCCATTAGACAGTCAACAGTATGGTTGGTAGACCTATACATCCATTAGACAGTCAACAGTATGGTTGGTAGACCTATACATCCATTAGACAGTCAACAGTATGGTTGGTAGACCTATACATCCATTAGACAGTCAACAGTATGGTTGGTAGACCTACCATTAGACAGTCAACAGTATGGTTGGTAGACCTATACATCCATTAGACAGTCAACAGTATGGTTGGTGACCTACATCCATTAGACAGTCCATATGGTTGGTAGACAGTCCAACAGTAACAGTATGGTTGGTAGACCTATACATCCATTAGACAGTCAACAGTATGGTTGGTAGACCTATACATCCATCCATTAGACAGTCAACAGTATGGTTGGTAGACCTATACATCCATTAGACAGTCAACAGTATGGTTGGTAGACCTATACATCCATTAGACAGTCAACAGTATGGTTGGTAGACCTATACATCCATTAGACAGTCAACAGTATGGTTGGTAGACCTATACATCCATTAGACAGTCAACAGTATGGTTGGTAGACCTATACATCCATTAGACAGTCAACAGTATGGTTGGTAGACCTATACATCCATTAGACAGTCAACAGTATGGTTGGTAGACCTATACATCCATTAGACAGTCAACAGTATGGTTGGTAGACCTATACATCCATTAGACAGTCAACAGTATGGTTGGTAGACCTATACATCCATTAGACAGTCAACAGTATGGTTGGTAGACCTATACATCCATTAGACAGTCAACAGTATGGTTGGTAGACCTATACATCCATCCATTAGACAGTCAACAGTATGGTTGGTAGACCCATTAGACAGTCAACATCCATCATCCATTAGACAGTCAACAGTATGGTTGGTAGACCTATACATCCATCAGTCAACAGTATGGTTGGTAGACCTATACAGTCAACAGTATGGTTGGTAGACCTATACATCCATCCATTAGACAGTCAACAGTATGGTTGGTAGACCTATACATCCATTAGACAGTCAACAGTATGGTTGGTAGACCTATACATCCATTAGACAGTCAACAGTATGGTTGGTAGACCTATACATCCCCATTAGACAGTCAACAGTATGGTTGGTAGACCTATACATCCATTAGACAGTCAACAGTATGGTTGGTAGACCTATACATCCATCCAGACCTATACATCCATTAGACAGTCAACAGTATGGTTGGTAGACCTATACATCCATTAGACAGTCAACAGTATGGTTGGTAGACCTATACATCCATCCATTAGACAGTCAACAGTATGGTTGGTAGACCTATACATCCATTAGACAGTCAACAGTATGGTTGGTAGACCTATACATCCATTAGACAGTCAACAGTATGGTTGGTAGACCTATACATCCATTAGACATCAACAGTAGACAGTCAACAGTATGGTTGGTAGACCTATACATCCATTAGACAGTCAACAGTATGGTTGGTAGACCTATACATCCATCCATTAGACAGTCAACAGTAGAGCAGGACTCAGTGGGACAGCAGCTCAGACAGAACACTCAGGACAGAACACAGAACACTAGCAGGACTCAGTGGGACAGCAGCTCAGACAGACAGAACACTAGCAGGACTCAGACAGAACACTGGGACGGCAGCTCAGACAGAACACTAGCAGGACTCAGTGGGACAGCAGCTCAGACAGAACACTAGCAGGACTCAGTGGGACAGCAGCTCAGACAGAACACTAGCAGGACAGAACACTAGAGGGACAGCAGTGGGACAGCAGCTCAGACAGAACACTAGCAGGACTCAGTGGGACAGCAGCTCAGACAGAACACTAGCAGGACTCAGTGGGACAGCAGCTCAGACAGAACACTAGAGGGACAGCAGCTCAGACAGAACATAAGATAATCATGGTGTCTAGCTGGATAAGAACAGCATGGTGTCTAGTTGGATAAGAGCAGCATGGTGTCTAGCTGGATAAGAGCAGCATGGTGTCTAGCTGGATAAGAGCAGCATGGTGTCTAGCTGGATAAGAAAGCATGGTGTCTAGCTGGATAAGAACAGCATGGTGTCTAGCTGGATAAGAGCAGCATGGTGTCTAGCTGGATAAGAGCAGCATGGTGTCTAGCTGGATAAGAGCAGCATGGTGTCTAGCTGGATAAGAGCAGCATGGTGTCTAGCTGGATAAGAGCAGCATGGTGTCTAGCTGGATAAGAGCAGCATGGTGTCTAGCTGGATAAGAGCAGCATGGTGTCTAGCTGGATAAGAGCAGCATGGTGTCTAGCTGGATAAGAGCAGCATGGATCTAGCTGGATAAGAGCAGCATGGTGTCTAGCTGGATAAGAGCAGCATGGTGTCTAGCTGGATAAGAGCAGCATGGTGTCTAGCTGGATAAGAACAGCATGGTGTCTAGCTGGATAAGAGCAGCATGGTGTCTAGCTGGATAAGAACAGCATGGTGTCTAGCTGGATAAGAACAGCATGGTGTCTAGCTGGATAAGAGCAGCATGGTGTCTAGCTGGATAAGAACAGCATGGTGTCTAGCTGGATAAGAGCAGCATGGTGTCTAGCTGGATAAGAGCAGCATGGTGTCTAGCTGGATAAGAGCAGCATGGTGTCTAGCTGGATAAGAGCAGCATGGTGTCTAGCTGGATAAGAGCAGCATGGTGTCTAGCTGGATAAGAGCAGCATGGTGTCTAGCTGGATAAGAGCAGCATGGTGTCTAGTTGGATAAGATAATCATGGTGTCTAGTTGGATAAGATAATCATGGTGTCTAGTTGGATAAGATAATCATGGTGTCTAGTTGGATAAGATAATCATGGTGTCTAGCTGGATAAGAGCAGCATGGTGTCTAGCTGGATAAGAGCAGCAATATAACAGAGAAACATGGTGTCTAGCTAGACAACAAGGACAAGATGCATATTAGTGGAGGCTCCTCAGAGGAAGAAGGGGAGGACCATCCTACTCAATGAATAAAATTTTTAAAAAGTGATCATTTTTAGACCAAACTATATTAAATATATCACGTCACCAAATAACTGATGAAAACAAAAGAAAGGAGGACCAAGGCTCTCTTAATATAATTTTTTTATGATGCCTTGGTCCTCCTTTCTGAGGAGGAGTCTAGGAGGAGGAGTCTAGGAGGAGTCTAGGAGTCTAGGAGATGGTGTCTAGGAGGAGGAGTCTAGGAGGAGGAGTCTAGGAGGAGGAATCTAGGAGTCTAGGAGGTGGTGTCTAGGGGGAGGAGGTGGTGTCTAGGAGGAGGAGGTGGTGTCTAGGAGGAGGAGTCTAGGAGGAGGAGTCTAGGAGGAGGAGGTGGAGTCTAGGAGGAGGAGTCTAGGAGGAGGAGGAGTCTAGGAGGAGGAGGAGTCTAGGAGGAGGAGTCTAGGAGGAGGAGTCTAGGAGGAGGAGTCTAGGAGGAGGAGGAAGAGTCTAGGAGGAGGAGTCTAGGAGGAGGAGTCTAGGAGGAGGAGGAGTCTAGGAGGAGGTGGAGTCTAGGAGGAGGTGGAGTCTAGGAGGAGGTGGAGTCTAGGAGGAGGTGGAGTCTAGGAGGAGGTGGGGTCTAGGAGGAGGAGGTGGGGTCTAGGAGGAGGAGGTGGAGTCTAGGAGGAGGAGGTGGAGTCTAGGAGGAGGAGGTGGAGTCTAGGAGGTGGAGGTGGAGTCTAGGAGGTGGAGGTGGAGTCTAGGAGGAGGTGGAGTCTAGGAGGAGTCTAGGAGGAGGAGGTGGAGTCTAGGAGGAGTCTAGGAGGAAGAGGTGGAGTCTAGGAGGAGTCTAGGAGGAGGAGGTGGTGTCTAGGAGGAGGTGGTGTCTAGGAGGAGGTGGTGTCTAGGAGGAGGGGGTGTCTAGGAGGAGGGGGTGTCTAGGAGGAGGTGGTGTCTAGGAGGAGGTGGTGTCTAGGAGGAGGTGGTGTCTAGGAGGAGGTGGTGTCTAGGAGGAGGTGGTGTCTAGGAGGAGGTGGTGTCTAGGAGGAGGTGGTGTCTAGGAGGAGGTGGTGTCTAGGAGGAGGTGGTGTCTAGGAGGAGGTGGTGGGTCCGATACTATGGCAACCCAGTATGAGTGTCGTGAGTAAATGTCTTGTTGCTGGGGCGATGTAATAAATATGGCTGCCGAGTGTAACACAGAAATGTGGGGGGGAGGCTGTTGCTACGGTAATATGATACAAAGCTACAGTGTGGTGTTGTTTCTGGTTTCTCCTGTAATGTTCTGGGCTCTGCATGACTAAAGCATGATCTTATGTTGCCGGCTAAATGTAATGTTGAACGCCCATAGTGCGTGTGTGTGTGTTCACGGAGTGTCGCTATAGTAACATGATACTACCCTGAGCGAAGGACAGAGACCCAAATGAACACTAGCGTGTGAGAGAAAGGAGAGCTGTGAGACAGTGGGGCTTTGTCTGTGCAGCCCTGCCTTCCTTCCAGGGAAAGCCATTAAGTTGTGTTGGTGCTACAGAACAGAGTAGCACTGTCAGTTCTGGATCACTGAGGAGACTGTTGTGTAGCAGAGCCAACAGCTGCAGTCCCTCCCCTACCCTGCTACAGTCACCTCACTACCCTGCTAGTCAACCTGCTACAGTCACCTCACTACCCTGCCACCCTGCTACAGTCACCTCACTACCCTGCTAGTCACCCTGCTACAGTCACCTCACTACCCTGCTACAGTCACCTCACTACCCTGCTACAGTCACCTCACTACCCTGCTAGTCACCCTGCTACAGTCACCTCACTACCCTGCTAGTCACCCTGCTACAGTCACCTCACTACCCTGCTACAGTCACTTCACTATCCTGCTAGTCACCCTGCTACAGTCACCTCACTACCCTGCTACAGTCACCTCACTACCCTGCTACAGTCACCTCACTACCCTGCTAGTCACCTCACTACCCTGCTAGTCACCTCACTACCCTGCTAGTCACCTCACTACCCTGCTAGTCACCTCACTACCCTGCTAGTCACCCCACTACCCTGCTAGTCACCTCACTACCCTGCTAGTCACCCTGCTACAGTCACCTCACTACCCTGCTAGTCACCCTGCTACAGTCACCTCACTACCCTGCTAGTCACCCTGCTACAGTCACCTCACTACCCTGCTAGTCACCCTGCTACAGTCACCTCACTACCCTGCTAGTCACCCTGCTACAGTCACCTCACTACCCTGCTAGTCACCCTGCTACAGTCACCTCACTACCCTGCTACAGTCACCTCACTACCCTGCTAGTCACCCACTGCTGCAGTCACCTCACTACACCTGCTACAGTCACCTCACTACCCTGCTACAGTCACCTCACTGCCCTGCTACAGTCACAGTCACCACCCTGCTACAGTCACCTCACTACCCTGCTAGTCACCCTGCTACAGTCACCTCACTACCCTGCTAGTCACCCTGCTACAGTCACCTCACTACCCTGCTAGTCACCCTGCTACAGTCACCTCACTACCCTGCTAGTCACCCTGCTACAGTCATCTCACTACCCTGCTACAGTCACCTCACTACCCTGCTACAGTCACCTCACTACCCTGCTAGTCACCCTGCTACAGTCACCTCACTACCCTGCTAGTCACCCTGCTACAGTCACCTCACTACCCTGCTAGTCACCCTGCTACAGTCACCTCACTACCCTGCTACAGTCACCTCTACAGTCACCTTACCCTGCTACAGTCACCTCACTACCCTGCTACAGTCACCTCACTACCCTGCTACCCTGCTAGTCACCCTGCTACAGTCACCTCACTACCCTGCTAGTCACCCTGCTACAGTCACCCCTGCTAGTCACCCTGCTAGTCACCCCTGCTACAGTCACCTCACTACCCTGCTAGTCACCCCTGCTACAGTCACCTCACTACCCTGCTACAGTCACCTCACTACCCTGCTAGTCACCCTGCTACAGTCTACCCTGCTACCTCACTACCCTGCTACAGTCACCCTGCTACAGTCACCTCACCACCCTGCTACAGTCACCTCACTACCCTGCTAGTCACCCTGCTACAGTCACCTCACTACCCTGCTAGTCACCCTGCTACAGTCACCTCACTACCCTGCTAGTCACCCTGCTACAGTCACCTCACTACCCTGCTACAGTCACCTCACTACCCTGCTAGTCACCCTGCTACAGTCACCTCACTACCCTGCTAGTCACCCTGCTACAGTCACCTCACTACCCTGCTAGTCACCCTGCTACAGTCACCTCACTACCCTGCTACAGTCACCTCATTACCTTGCTACAGTCACCTCACTACCCTGCTACAGTCACCTCACTACCCTGCTAGTCACCCTGCTACAGTCACCTCACTACCCTGCTAGTCACCCTGCTAGTCAGTCACCTCACTACCCTGCTAGTCACCCTGCTACAGTCATCTCACTACCCTGCTACAGTCACCCGCTCAGTCTCACTGCCTGCTAGTCACCCTGCTACAGTCACCTCACTACCCTGCTAGTCACCTCACCACCTGCTACAGTCACCTCACTACCCTGCTACAGTCACCCTGCTACAGTCACCTCACCACCCTGCTACAGTCACCTCATTACCTTGCTACAGTCACCTCACTACCCTGCTACAGTCACCTCACTACCCTGCTAGTCACCCTGCTACAGTCACCTCACTACCCTGCTAGTCAGTCACCCTGCTACAGTCACCTCACTACCCTGCTACAGTCACCTCACTACCCTGCTACAGTCACCTCACTGCTAGTCACCTGCTACAGTCACCTCACTACCCTGCTAGTCACCCTGCTACAGTCACCTCACTACCCTGCTACAGTCACCCTGCTACAGTCACCTCACTACCCTGCTACAGTCACCTCACAGTACCCTGCTAGTCACCCTGCTACAGTCACCTCACTACCCTGCTAGTCACCCTGCTACAGTCACCTCACTACCCTGCTACAGTCAGTACAGTCACCTCACTACCCTGCTACAGTCACCTCACTACCCCGTCACCCTGCTACAGTCACCCTACTACAGTCACCCTCAGTCACCTACCCTGCTACAGTCACCTCACCACCCTACAGTCACCCTACAGTCACCTCACTACCCTGCTAGTCACCCCTGCTACAGTCACCTCACTACCCTGCTACAGTCACCCTGCTACAGTCACCCTGCTACAGTAACCTCACTACCCTGCTAGTCACCCTGCTACAGTCACCCTGCTACAGTAATCTCACTACCCTGCTACAGTCACCCTGAAACAGTCACCTCACTACCCTGCTACAGTCACCTCACTACCCTGCTATAGTCACCCTGCTCCAGTCACCTCACTACCCTGCTACAGTCATCTCGCTACCCTGCTACAGTCACCTCACTACCCTGCTAGTCACCCTGCTACAGTCACCTCACTACCCTGCTAGTCACCCTGCTACAGTCACCCTACTACAGTCACCTTCTTTCCTCTGACATTCTCAGCCTCTATGGTAGTTTTTACTGCTATCAAATCGAAATGCTTGTGCCGAAATGCTTGTGCTTCTAGTTCCGAGAATGCAGTTATGAGTAATCTAACCTAACAATATCACAAAAACTACCTTATACACACAAGTGTAAAGGGATGAAGAATATGTACATAAAGATATATGAATGAGTGTTGGTACAGAACAGCATAGGCAAGATGCAGTAGATGATATAGAGTACAGTATATACATATGAGATGAGTATGTAAAGAAAGTGGCATAGTTAAAGTGGCTAGTGATTCATCATGGCAAGATGCAGCAGATGGTATAGAGTACAGTATATACATATGAGATGAGTAATGTAGGGTATGTAAACATTATATTAAGTGGCATTGTTTAAAGTGGCTAGTGATACATGTATTACATAAAGATGCAGTAGATGGTATAGAGTACAGTATATACATATGAGATGAGTAATGTAGGGTATGTAAACAAGATGCAGTAGATGGTATAGAGTACAGTATATACATATGAGACGAGTAATGTAGGGCAAAAATTCTGTGCAACTTCCAGCTGCACGTGTTTTACTGTGAACACTGAGGCCCTTACCCACTTTAAGTTAGTTTTACTGTGAACACTGAGGCTGTACCCACTTTAAGTTAGTTTTAACAGTGGCCAAGTAGGCTACTGTGGCTATTTGATCATAATGTAGGCCTACCAGAGAGGCCTAACATCAAAAACAATGTAGAAAATGCATCCCATAATATTTTAACATGGAAATGAGCTGTTCTATCATTCAGCCTACAGGAGCAGCCAATGTGGTGTTCAGTGCAGATCTACATTCCATCAGACTATTGAAGAAAACAACATGGGGATTGACAACCTGTTTATCCACGTGTCCTTCAGACATGGAGGTGACTGAAAATGTATTGTTTGATGCAAGAAACCACTTTACAGAATAAAATGCCTTTTTATTCCCGAACATTTATTAGAGAGAATCAGTCAAATTATGCTACCCTCTGCCTATTGGCTACTTAGCTTATTCAAGCTTGTCTCAAAATACAACACCGCTCTTTTACCTGACTCACTTTTACATGTCAAATGTATACGTTTGTGCTCTTGTAGGAAGTAGTCTCCCTTATTGCTGATACAACTGATCTATAACTGGGTTAATAACTCACTAGTGTTGCGTTGATTCCACAGTAAAGGGAAACTTTGACGCCTTGGAGATGGACCAGTGGATCGTGATCGACTAGGGATGCCTTGGAGATGGACCCGTGGATCGTGATCGACTGCCTGGGAGGGATGATCCGACTGGGATGCCTGGGAGATGGACCCGTGGGATCGCGATCGACTAGATGCCTGGAGATGGATCGACTAGGGATGCCTGGGAG
>NW_025752204.1:0-13170 GCF_021184085.1 Oncorhynchus gorbuscha | reverse complement strand
CGTCGTCTCAGGGTGGAGGACAGCGCGTCTTCTCAGGGTGGAGGACAACGCGTCGTCTCAGGGTGGAGGACAACGCGTCGTCTCAGGGTGGAGGACAGCGCGTCGTCTCAGGGTGGACGACAGCGCGTCATCTCAGGGTGGATGACAGCGCGTCGTCTCAGGGTGGAGGACAGCGCGTTGTCTCAGGGTGGACGACAGCGCGTCATCTCAGGGTGGACGACAGCGCGTCGTCTCAGGGTGGAGGACAGCGCGTCGTCTCAGGGTGGAGGACAGCGCGTCGTCTCAGGGTGGAGGACAGCGTGTCGTCTCAGGGTGGAGGACAGCTGCGGTCGCTCCTCAGGGTGGAGGACACAAGGCTGCGTCTCAGGGTGGAGGACAACGCAGGAGTGGAGGGGCGTCATCTCAGGGTGGAGGACAGCGCTTCCTCTCAGGGTGGAGGACAGCACGCTCGCCTCAGGGGTGGAAGACAGCCGCGTAGTCTCAGGGTGGAGGACAGCGCTCGTCTCAGGGTGGAGAACAGCTGGCGTCGTCTCAGGGGAGGACAACGCGTCGTCTCAGGGTGGAGGATGCGCGTCTTCTCAGGGTGGAGGACAACGCGTCATCTCAGGGTGGAGGACAGCGCGTCGTCTCAGGGTGGAGGACAGCGCGTAGTCTCAGGGTGGAGGACAGCGCGTCGTCTCAGGGTGGAGGACAGCGCGTCGTCTCAGGATGGAGGACAGCGCGTCGTCTCAGGGTGGAGGACAGCGTGTCGTCTCAGGGTGGACGACAGCGCGTCGTCTCCGGGTGTACGGCAGCGCGTCGTCTCAGGGTGGAAGACAGTGCGGCTGTCTCAGGGTGGAGGACAGCGCGTTGTCTCAGGGTGGAGGGACAGGACGCGATGCCTCAGGGTGGGAGGACAGCGCGTCGTCTCAGGGTGGGACGACAGCGCGCTGTCTCAGGGTGGAGGACAGCGCGTGCCTCAGGGTGGAGGACAGCGCTGCGTCTCAGGGGTGAGAACAACGCGTCGTCTCAGGGTGGGAGGACAGCGCGTCGTCTCAGGGGGTGGAGGACAGCGCGTCTTCTCAGGGTGGAGGACAACGCGTCAGTCTCAGGGTGGAGGACAACGCGGGTCTCAGAGGGAGGGACAGCTGCGTTGTCTCAGGGTGGATTTGACAGCGCGTCAGCCTCAGTGGATGACAGCGCTGGTCGTCTCAGGGTGGAGGACAGCGCGCTCGTCTCAGGTGACGGGCAGCGCGTCATCTCAGGGGTGGACGCACAGCGCGTCGTTTCAGGTGGAGGACAGCGCGTCGTCTCAGGGTGGAGGACAGCGCGTCTTCTCAGGGTGGAGACAATGCGTCGTCTCAGGGTGGAGGACCAACGCTCGTCTCAGGGTGGAGGACAGCGCGTCGTCTCAGGGTGGAGGACAGCGTGTCGTCTCAGGGTGGAGGACAGCGCGTCGTCTCAGGGTGGACGACAGCGCGTCATCTCAGGGTGGATGACAGCGCGTCGTCTCAGGGTGGAGGACAGCGTGTCGTCTCAGGGTGGAGGACAATGCGTCGTCTCAGGGTGGAGGACAACGCGTCATCTCAGGGTGGAGAACAGCGCTTCCTCTCAGGGTGGAGGACAGCACGTCGTCTCAGGGTGGAAGACAGCGTTGTAGGTCTCAGGGGTGGAGGACAGCGCTATTGCCTCAGGGTGGAGGACAGCGCGTCGTCTCAGGGTGGAGAACAGCGCGTCGTCTCAGGGTGGAGGACAACGCGTCGTCTCAGGGTGGAGGACTGCGCGTCTTCTCAGGGTGGAGGACAACGCGTCATCTCAGGGTGGAGGACAGCGCGTCGTCTCAGGGTGGAGGACAGCGCGTAGTCTCAGGGTGGAGGACAGCGCGTCGTCTCAGGGTGGAGGACAGCGCGTCGTCTCAGGATGGAGGACAGCGCGTCGTCTCAGGGTGGAGGACAGCGTGTCGTCTCAGGGTGGACGACAGCGCGTCGTCTCCGGGTGTACGACAGCGCGTCGTCTCAGGGTGGAAGACAGTGCGTCGTCTCAGGGTGGAGGACAGCGCGTTGTCTCAGGGTGGAGGACAGCGCGTCGTCTCAGGGTGGAGGACAGCGCGTGCGTCTCCCGGGTGTGGCGGCTGTGCGTCGTCTCAGGGTGGAGGACAGCTGCTGTCGTCTCCCAGGGCGGAGGACAGCGCGTCGTCTCAGGGTGGAGGACAGCGCGTCTTCAGGGTGGAGAACAGCGCGTCGTCTCAGGGGTGGAGGGACAGCGCGTCGTCTCAGTGGAGGACAACACGTCGTCTCAGGTGGAGGACAGCGCGTCGTCTCAGGGTGGAGGGACAGCTACTGCCTCTCAGGGTGGAGGACAGCAACGTCGTCTCAGGGTGGAGGACAGCGTGTGTATCAATAGCATCCTATTCCGTCACTACTTTTTTGTTACCTGGCAGTGCAGTGTGTATGTAATAGTGTACCATTTGGATCACAGTATGTTAGTTGGTTTGGATGACTGGCACCTCGTCAGGATGAGTCTAATTAAACACAGCAGATACTGTGTCTGTCACATAGATCAGACTGCATCGCCGTAGCGGCGTCTTACCTCCGCTCACACGTTCCCTCAAGTTGAAAAGTGGTTTTATTTCCAAAGCCGATAGGTCTCCAATCTGAAGGAAAGAAACAGGTTGAAACAGGTTGATGTGAGAAAAGGGACCAGACTTTCTACTGGTAGTTAACTAGTTAGTTCACCAATAGTTATATGACTACAAATGGATGAAGCAGCACGGACACGACGTGGATGAAAATGACAGCGTCTTGTAGAGATGCTTTCAAGTTGGTAAATGTGACCATTCACAATGGGAAGGGCAATCATTCAACACTATTCATTCACAATGGAGGGGCATAAATTCAACACTATTCATTCACAATGGGAGGGGCATAATTCAACACTATTCATTCACAATGGGAGGGGCATAATTCAACAATTCATTCACAATGGGAGGGGCATCATTCAACACTATTCATTCACAATGGAGGCATAATTCAACAATTCATTCACAATGGGAGGGGCATAATTCAACACTATTCATTCACAATGGGAGGGGGCATAATTCAACACTATTCATTCACAATGGGAGGGGCATAATTCAACGCTATTCATTCACAATGGGAGGGCATAATTCAAACAATTCATTCACAATGGGAGGGGCATAATTCAACACTATTCATTCACAATGGGAGGCATATTCAATTATTCATTCACAATGGGAGGGGTATAATTCAACACTATTCATTCACAATGGGAGGGGCATAATTCAACACTATTCATTCACAATGGAGTGGTATAATTCAACACTATTCATTCACAATGGAGGTATAATCAAACAATTCATTCACACAATGGGAGGGGCATTCAACACTATTCATTCACAATGGAGGGGGTATAATTCAAATTATTCATTCACAATGGGAGGGGCATAATTCAACACTATTCATTCACAATGGGAGGGGCATAATTCAACACTATTCATTCACAATGGGATTGGGAATAATTCAACACTATTCATTCACAATGGGAGGGGAATAATTCAACAATTCATTCACAATGGGAGGGGCATCATTCAACACTATTCATTCACAATGGGAGGGGCATAATTCAACAATTCATTCACAATGGGAGGGGCATAATTCAACAATTCATTCACAATGGGAGGGGCATCATTCAACACTATTCATTCACAATGGGAGGGGCATAATTCAACACTATTCATTCACAATGGGAGGGGCATAATTCAACGCTATTCATTCACAATGGGAGGGGCATAATTCAACACTATTCATTCACAATGGGATTGGGAATAATTCAACACTATTCAGGAACATAATTCACAATGGGAGGGGCAGGAACATAATTCACAATGGGAGGGGCAGGAACATAATTCACAATGGGGGTCCTAACATCTTATTATAAGGGTCCTAACATCCTAACATCTTATTATAAGGGTCCTAACATCCTATCATCTTATTATAGTGGTCATAATATCCTAACATCTTATTATAGTGGTCCTAACATCCTATCATCTTATTATAGTGGTCCTAATATCCTAACATCTTATTATAGTGGTCCTAATATCCTAACATCTTATTATAGGAGTCCTAACATCCTAACATCTTATTATATGAGTCCTAACATCTTATTATAGGGGTCCTATTATCCTAACATCTTATTATAGTGGTCCTAATATCCTAACATCTTATTATAGGAGTCCTAACATCCTAACATCTTATTATAGTGGTCCTAATATCCTAACATCTTATTATAGTGGTCCTAATATCCTAACATCTTATTATAGGAGTCCTAACATCCTAACATCTTATTATAGTGGTCCTAATATCCTAACATCTTATTATAGGAGTCCTAACATCCTAACATCTTATTATAGGAGTCCTAACATCCTAACATCTTATTATAGTGGTCCTAATATCCTAACATCCTATTATAGGGGTCCTAACATCCTATCATCTTATTATAGTGGTCCTAATATCCTAACATCTTATTATAGTGGTCCTAACATCCTATTATAGGGGTCCTAACATCCTATCATCTTATTATAGTGGTCCTAATATCCTAACATCTTATTATAGTGGTCCTAATATCCTAACATCTTATTATAGGAGTCCTAACATCCTAACATCTTATTATAGTGGTCCTAATATCCTAACATCCTATTATAGGGGTCCTAACATCCTATCATCTTATTATAGTGGTCCTAATATCCTAACATCCTATTATAGGGGTCCTAACATCCTATCATCTTATTATAGTGGTCCTAATATCCTAACATCTTATTATAGTGGTCCTAACATCCTATTATAGGGGTCCTAACATCCTATCATCTTATTATAGTGGTCCTAACATCCTAACATCTTATTATAGTGGTCCTAACATCCTATTATAGGGGTCCTAACATCCTATCATCTTATTATAGGAGTCCTAACATCCTAACATCTTATTATAGTGGTCCTAATATCCTAACATCTTATTATAGTGGTCCTAATATCCTAACATCTTATTATAGGAGTCCTAACATCCTAACATCTTATTATAGGAGTCCTAACATCCTAACATCTTATTATAGGAGTCCTAAAATCGTATTATAGGGGTCCTAACATCCTATCATCTTGTTATAGTGGTCCTAACATCCTAACATCTTATTATAGTGGTCCTAACATCCTATTATAGGGGTCCTAACATCCTATCATCTTATTATAGTGGTCCTAATATCCTATTATAGGGCTCCTACCATCCTAACATCTTATTATAGGGGTCCTAACATCCTATCATCTTATTATAGTGGTCCTAATATCCTATTATAGGGCTCCTAACATCCTAACATCTTATTATAGGAGTCCTAACATCCTAACATCTTATTATAGGAGTCCTAAAATCGTATTATAGGGGTCCTAACATCCTATCATCTTATTATAGTGGTCCTAATATCCTATTATAGGGCTCCTAACATCCTAACATCTTATTATAGGAGTCCTAACATCCTAACATCTTATTATAGGAGTCCTAAAATCGTATTATAGGGGTCCTAACATCCTATCATCTTATTATAGTGGTCCTAACATCCTAACATCCTATTATAGGGGTCCTAACATCCTAACATCTTATTATAGTGGTCCTAATATCCTAACATCTTATTATAGGGGTCCTACCATCCTAACATCTTATTATAGGGGTCCTAACATCCTATTATAGGGCTCCTACCATCCTAACATCTTATTATAGGGGTCCTAACATCCTATTATAGGGCTCCTACCATCCTAACATCCTATTATAGGGGTCCTAACATCCTATTATAGGGCTCCTACCATCCTAACATCCTATTATAGGGCTCCTACCATCCTAACATCTTATTATAGGGGTCCTAACATCCTATTATAGGGCTCCTACCATCCTAACATCCTATTATAGGGGTCCTAACATCCTATTATAGGGCTCCTACCATCCTAACAACTTATTATAGGGGTCCTAACATCCTATTATAGGGCTCCTACCATCCTAACATCTTATTATAGGGGTCCTAACATCCTATCATATTATTATAGTGGTCCTAATATCCTAACATCTTATTATAGTGGTCCTAATATCCTAACATCTTATTATAGGGGTCCTAACATCGTATTATAGGGGTCCTAACATCCTATTATAGGGCTCCTAACATCTTATTATAGGAGTCCTAACATCTTATTATAGGATTCCTAACATCCTAACATCTTATTATAGGGGTCCTAACATATTATTATAGGGGTCCTAACATCCTAACATCTTATTATAGTGGTCCTAACATCCTATTATAGGGCTCCTACCATCCTAAAACTCTTTTCTGTCTACTTCCATACTGAGTGGTAGAAGAATGAAAGAGTTTTACTCAGGCAGAGCCATGGACGGCTGCTTGGCACTATACGGCTCTTTCCATTTGAGTGCCCTCTTAGTGTTTTAGCTCAATCATTTCACTTTGATGAGCATCATCTCAAATGGCACCCTAATTCCCTATATAGTGCATTACTTTGACCAGGACCCGATAGGAGTCTGGTCAAACGTAATGAGGAAATAGGGTGCAATTTGGGATGAAGCCCAAAGTGACCGGGAAAGAAGTGCTTACTGCAGATTTAATAAATGAGATCAGATCCATTAACTAATTAGAATTATTAAAAGGCTTTCAAAAAACTGTCATCTGAGAGAAGGGAAGCAGGCAGCCTTGGCTGAATTTAAAAGCGTTGTGACAACCATTTAATTTTCTCTCCATTTCGAAAGTTTGCAAAAAATAAATATCTAAAAGAAAGCTGCTCCAGTGACATAAATGAACACATAGATATGTTTAAGTCATTGATTAGATGCTGAAAGCTTTGAGCTGAATATGGATTGATAAATCATAGCCGTGTGCTGCAATGGGGAGCTAAGATGGCTGGGACGAAAAGTCGAAAAGCAACAAAATAAGAGCACAAATTCTACGATATCAAGCATTTCATGGTCAAGACTACTCGTGGTCCTTCTGTAGCTCAGTTGGTAGAGCATGGCGCTTGTAACGCCAGGGTAGTGGGTTCGATCCCCGGGACCACCCATACGTAGAATGTATGCACACATGACTGTAAGTCGCTTTGGATAAAAGCGTCTGCTAAATGGCATATATTATTATTATTATATTACTGCGCCCGTTGTATACAGAGCATGTGACAAATAACAATGTCTTTGATTTGAATCAAGAAACAAATATCTATATTGTCAAAGGAAAGTCTGAAGTCAAAATCATGTAATAGTAGACAAAATATATAAATCTTATTTCAGATGAGATGGAACCCAGATTCTAGACTGTCTAGCTAGTTAACCATTCTGTATTTAAGATGAGATGGGAACCAGATTCTAGACCGTCTAGCTAGTTAACTGTTCTGTATTTAAGATGAGATGGGACCCAGGACTAGACCGTCATTAGTTAACTGTTCTGTATTTGTATGAGATGGGACCAGATTCAGACTGTCTGAAGAAGTTAACTATCTCTGTATTTAAGATGAGAGCAGACTCAGATTCTAGACAGTCTAGCTAGTTAACTATTCTGTATTTAAGATGAGATGGGACCCAGATTCTAGACCGTCTAGCTAGTTAACTATTCTGTATTTCAGATGAGATGGGACCCAGATTCTAGACCGTCTAGCTAGTTAACTATTCTGTATTTAGATGAGATGGGACCCAGATTCTAGACCGTCCTAGCTAGTTAACCCTTCTGTATTTCAGATGAGATTGGACCCAGATTCTAGACCGTCTAGCTAGTTAACTGTTCTGTATTTAAGATGAGATGGGACCCAGATTCTAGACCGTCTAGCTAGTTAACTGTTCTGTATTTAAGATGAGATGGGACCCAGATTCTAGACCGTCTAGATGAGATGGGACCCAGATTCTAGACCGTCTAGCTAGTTAACTGTTCTGTATTTCAGATGAGATGGGACCCAGATTCTAGACCGTCTAGCTAGTTAACTATTCTGTATTTAAGATGAGGATGGGACCCAGATTCTAGACCGTCTAGCTAGTTAACTATTCTGTATTTAAGATGAGATGGGACCCAGATTCTAGACCGTCTAGCTAGTTAACTGTTCTGTATTTAAGATGAGATGGGACCCAGATTCTAGACCGTCTAGCTAGTTAACTATTCTGTATTTCAGATGAGATGGGACCCAGATTCTAGACCGTCTAGCTAGTTAACTATTCTGTATTTAAGATGAGATGGGACCCAGATTCTAGACCGTCTAGCTAGTTAACTGTTCTGTATTTCGGATGAGATGGGACCCAGATTCTAGACTGTCTAGCTAGTTAACCATTCTGTGAATACCATGGATAAAATAATTTCCTAATTATTTTAGCTGTGTTATTGTATGGGGTTAGACAGATGGAGAGTGTTTCTTCTCACAAGTGTGTTATACTATGTGATTTTGAGCTGGGCCAGGTGGTCTCTCTCCTTACTCTCTGTTCTTCTCTCTGTCCGTCCGTCCAGAACTTCCATGCTATTCAGGAAATGTGAAACCTGTCACGTATTCGAATCTTCTGAAGTTTGTAACTTCCACTTTGAAATTTCAGACGTGATTTTATCTTATGGAAAATGTATTAAAAAAAACAACAGTTTTTTCCCTTATCAAAAATGTCCATTAATCCACCTAATAATTCACATTTCCTGTTGCTGAAGGATTATTTTACTGCTGTAGCAAACTGGCTCAAATTAAGATCCAGATGGGACCCAGATTCTAGACCGTCTAGCTAGTTAACTATTCTGTATTTAAGATGAGATGGGACCCAGATTCCTAGACCGGTCTAGCTAGTTAACTATTCTGTATTTAAGATGAGATGGGACCCAGATTCTAGACCGTCTAGCTAGTTAACTATTCTGTATTTAAGATGAGATGGGACCCAGATTCTAGACTGCCTAGCTAGTTAACTATTCTGTATTTAGATGAGATGGGACCCAGATTCTAGACTGTCTAGCTAGTTAACTGTTCTGTATTTCAGATGAGATGGGACCCAGATTCTAGACCGTCTAGCTAGTTAACTATTCTGTATTTCAGATGAGATGGGACCCAGATTCTAGACCGTCTAGCTAGTTAACTGTTCTGTATTTAAGATGAGATGGGACCCAGATTCTAGACCGTCTAGCTAGTTAACTATTCTGTATTTCAGATGAGATGGGACCCAGATTCTAGACCGTCTAGCTAGTTAACTGTTCTGTATTTAAGATGAGATGGGACCCAGATTCTAGACCGTCTAGCTAGTTAACTGTTCTGTATTTCAGATGAGATGGGACCCAGATTCTAGACCGTCTAGCTAGTTAACTGTTCTGTATTTCAGATGAGATGGGACCCAGATTCTAGACCGTCTAGCTAGTTAACTATTCTGTATTTCAGATGAGATGGGACCCAGATTCTAGACCGTCTAGCTAGTTAACTGTTCTGTGAGTGTTATTCAGATAAACATCTCCAAAATGGACAACTGTGATGCGGTCCTCTAGGCTTCAAAATGGATTTTCCGGACAAGAAACAGCCATAGCATATTTCTTTAAGCAATGAAACAGTGAGAAAACAACTGTTTAAGTCCTGTAGGCTTCTGGATATATTGAGCTATTAAATCTCTCGCTCTCCCAATAGTATCAGTGTGTCTGTGATTTTTGGTTCACCCTGCTCTCTCTAACACTATATGCGTCCCAAATGAAACCCCATTCCCTATATAATGCACTACTACTGTGTATAGGGAATGGGGTGCCATTTGGGACAAATCCACTATCACAGCTCTATCTTACTGTTGTATTAAACTCTGTTGATATATCATAGGAAACAGAGGTACATTCAATAACTCAAAAACACAGTTACAACAACATGGTAGAGAGGAGACAACAACATGGTAGAGAGGAGACAACATGGTAGAGAGGAGACAACATGGTAGAGAGGAGACAACAACATGGTAGAGAGGAGACAACAACATGGTAGAGAGGAGACAACATGGTAGAGAGAGGAGACAACATGGTAGAGAGAGGAGACAACATGGTAGAGAGGAGACAACATGGTAGAGAGGAGACAACAACATGGTAGAGAGGAGACAACAACATGGTAGAGAGGAGACAACAACATGGTAGAGAGGAGACAACATGGTAGAGAGGAGACAACATGGTAGAGAGGAGACAACATGGTAGAGAGGAGACAACATGGTAGAGAGGAGACAACAACATGGTAGAGAGGAGACAACAACATGGTAGAGAGGAGACAACAACATGGTAGAGAGGAGACAACATGGTAGAGAGGAGACAACATGGTAGAGAGGAGACAACATGGTAGAGAGGAGACAACAACATGGTAGAGAGGAGACAACAACATGGTAGAGAGGAGACAACAACATGGTAGAGAGGAGACAACATGGTAGAGAGGAGACAACAACATGGTAGAGAGGAGACAACATGGTAGAGAGGAGACAACATGGTAGAGAGGAGACAACAACATGGTAGAGAGGAGACAACAACATGGTAGAGAGGAGACAACAACATGGTATCGAGACAGTCACCCTGTACATTTCCCCTCTAATCACCCTGTACATTTCCCCTCTAATCGCCCTGTACATTTCCCCTCTAATCGCCCTGTACATTTCCCCTCTTACCAACCTGCATATGTCCCCTCTAACCACTCTGTACATTTCCCCTCTAATCACCCTGTACATTTCCCCTCTAATCACCTCTAATCACCCTGTACATTTCCCCTCTAATCACCCTGTACATTTCCCCTCTAATCACCCTGTACATTTCCCCTCTAATCACCCTGTACATTTCCCCTCTAATCGCCCTGTACATTTCCCCTCTTACCAACCTGCATATGTCCCCTCTAACCACTCTGTACATTTCCTCTAATCACCCTGTACATTTCCCCTCTAATCACCTCTAATCACCCTGTACATTTCCCCTCTAATCACCCTGTACATTTCCCCTCTAATCACCCTGTACATTTCCCCTCTAATCACCCTGTACATTTCCCCTCTAATCGCCCTGTACATTTCCCCTCTTACCAACCTGCATATGTCCCCTCTAACCACTCTGTACATTTCCCCTCTAATCACCCTGTACATTTCCCCTCTAATCACCTCTAATCACCCTGTACATTTCCCCTCTAATCACCCTGTACATTTCCCCTCTAATCACCCTGTACATTTCCCCTCTAATCACCCTGTACATTTCAATAAGTAAAATATCAACACAGTGCACACCGCTGGTTTAAAAGGACATTATTTAAACACACTTTAACACTGGGAACAGCAAAACAACTTCCAATGCAAAAACAGTAGAGATGGACAACAATGTGATAGTTAAACCAGGTTAATGCATTACTCCCTGACCAGCCCTGTGCCTCCTTCCTCGTGTTGATTAGCCTGGTCCCAGATCACACCAGATTGTCTTGCCATCTCACTGGCTTGTCAATGTCCATAGGAGTTGACAAGACAACACAAACAGATCTGGGACCAGGCTATATGCTAAGACCAATGTAAAGATGACAGAGGAGGTAGGGGCACTGTCTGTCTGTCTGTCTGTCTGTCTGTCTGTCTGTCTGTCTGTCTGTCTGTCTGTCTGTCTGTCTGTCTGTCTGTCTGTCTGTCTGTCTGTCTGTCTGTCTGTCTGTCTGTCTGTCTGTCTCAGGGGGTAAAGGCAGCTTCAGAAGACAGTGTGTCAACACAGATAGTGCAGATAGTCTCTAATCAATGGTTTATACTATTTATATAATTAGACACAAGCAAGTCCCTCATCCAGTCAAACTCAAAGTGGACCAATGAGAGTGTTCTCTCCACAGTCAGGTGATGCAGGTTAAAAATGATCCAACAAAAACACAAGTTCTGTTTCCTTGTTTTCATGCTGAAACAAAAGTCCATCTGTTAGGAACCCAGAGGACTGGACACGAGGTGGTGGAGGACGATCAATGCCCTTTCCAGGGAACACACGGATTCCTTCTTCAAGAGCAGCAGGTCTGGTTTTTATGCTTGGTGGAGCATCTGTCCATCTCTCTCTCTCTCTCTCTCTCTCTCTCTCTCTCTCTCTCTCTCTCTCTCTCTCTCTCTCTCTCTCTCTCTCATCTCTCTGTCGGTCTGCCTTTATATGAGAACCTACTGTTGTAGCTGTCAGAGGTGCACTACCCATGCAAACAGCTCTCTCTCTGCACTACTGTAAGTTTCCTCTCTCCTCTCCTCTCCTCCTCCTCTCCTCTCCCTCTCCTCTCTCTCCTCTCTCTCCTCTCCTCTCTCTCACTCTCCTCTCCTCTCCTCTCCTCTCCCTCTCCTCTCCTCTCCTCTCCTCTAAAGACGGTACAATAGGATTAACTTGCCACTGAAAGGCTCCGGCTCACTGCCAAATGGCACCCTACTCCCTACGCAGTGCACTGCTATTTACCAGGGCCATATGGACATAGTGCACTGCTATTTACCAGGGCCCATAGGGACATAGTGCACTGCTATTTACCAGGGCCCATAGGGACATAGTGCACTGCTATTTACCAGGGCCCATAGGGACATAGTGC
This sequence comes from Oncorhynchus gorbuscha, assembly GCF_021184085.1. Taxonomy (NCBI): domain Eukaryota; kingdom Metazoa; phylum Chordata; class Actinopteri; order Salmoniformes; family Salmonidae; genus Oncorhynchus; species Oncorhynchus gorbuscha. The sequence goes on along the minus strand of NW_025752204.1, from coordinate 613 downwards.
ACTGCTATTTACCAGGGCCCATAGGGACATAGTGCACTGCTATTTACCAGGGCCCATAGGGACATAGTGAACCCTCCACAGCAGCAAGCAGCTTCACTAAGAGAATCCAACCATAACCCTCCACTTACTGTCTTTAACCCTCCACTTTCTGTCTTTAACCCTCCACTTTCTGTCTTCAACCCTCCACTTCCTGCATTTAACCTTCCACTTCCTGTCTTTAACCCTCCACTTCCTGTATGTAACCCTCCACTTCTTGTATTCAACCCTCCACTTCCTGTATTTAACCCTCCACTTCCTGTATTTAACCCTCCACTTCTTGTATTCAACCCTCCACTTCCTGTATTTAACCCTCCACTTCCTGTATTTAACCCTCCACTTCCTGTCTTTAACCCTCCACTTCCTGTCTTTAACACTCCACTTCCTGTCTTTAACCCTCCACTTCCTGTATTTAACCCTCCACTTTCTGTATTTAACCCTCCACTTCCTGTATTTAACCCTCCACTTCCTGTATTTAACCCTCCACTTCCTGTCTTTAACCCTCCACTTCCTGTATTTAACCCTCCACTTCCTGTCTTTAACCCTCCAATTCCTGTCTTTAACCCTCCACTTCCTG
>NW_025752203.1:0-13171 GCF_021184085.1 Oncorhynchus gorbuscha | reverse complement strand
GTTATGCAGGTGAATGAGGACCCAAAAGCGACTTAGCGAAAACAGAGTCTTTATTCCAGTAAAACTCAAGACGAAAACAAAACAGGAAAAAACTTAAATCCACTCGTAGTAACGAGGACAGACTGGAGACTCGAGCATTGACTGCAGGTTGCTTCGGGAAGGCACCGACCGTAGCAGACTAAGACACCTGCTCACACGCAGCATCTGAAGGAGACAAGACACGACAGGGCGAGACAATGACACAGCACAGCGAACATCATACAAGGATCCGACAAGGACAGAAGCGGAAAACAAGGGGAGAAATAGGGACTCTAATCAGAGGACAAAATAGGGGACAGGTGTGAAAAGACTAAATGAGTGAGTTAGGAGAATGAGGAACAGCTGGGAGCAGGAACGGAACGATAGAGAGAGGAGAGAGAGGGAGGGGAGAGAGAGGGATAGAAAAGGGAACGAACCTAATAAGACCAGCAGGGGAAACGAACAGAAGGGAAAGCATAATGACAAGACAATATAAGACAAAACATGACAGTACCCCCCCACTCACCGAGCGCCTCCTGGCGCACTCGAGGAGGAATCCTGGCGGCAACGGAGGAAATCATCAATCAGCGAACGGTCCAGCACGTCCCGAGATGGAACCCAACTCCTCTCCTCAGGACCGTAACCCTCCCAATCCACTAAGTACTGGTGACCACGTCCCCGAGAACGCATGTCCATGATCCTACGTACCTTGTAAATAGGTGCGCCCTCGACAAGGACGGGGAGGGAGACGAACGGGGGTGCGAAGAAAGGGCTTGACACAGGAGACATGGAAGACAGGATGGACGCGACGAAGATGTCGCGGAAGAAGCAGTCGCACAGCGACAGGATTGACGACCTGGGAGACACGGAACGGACCAATGAACCGCGGAGTCAACTTACGAGAAGCTGTCGTAAGGGGAAGGTTACGAGTGGAAAGCCACACTCTCTGGCGCGACAATACCTAGGACTCTTAATCCTACGTTTATTGGCGGCTCTCACAGTCTGCGCCCTGTAACGGCAAAGTGCAGACCTCACCCTCCTCCAGGTGCGCTCACAACGTTGGACAAGCGCCTGGCGGAGCAGCTGGGCTCGCGAGCTAGGACGAACAGAGGGGCTGACCAGCCCAGACACTCACAAGAAACGAAGATAGCCCGGTAGCAGACGAAGGAAGCGAGTTGAGAGGAAGTGTCATTCTGCCAGGGAGCTGTTCTGCCCAAGACGCAGGGTTTCTAAAAGAGAGAGCTCGTAGTATGCGACCAATGCGTCTGATTGACCCTTTCTGCTTGACCGTTAGACTAGGATGAAAACGGAGAGAAAGGAGGCAGCGGGAAGCACCAATCAAGCGACAGAACTCCCTCCAAAACTGTGACGTGGTGCGGGCCTCTGTCTGAAACGGCGTCTAACGGGAGGCCATGAATTCTGAATACGGTATAAATGTGATTTGTGCCGTCTCCTTAGCGGAAGGAAGTTTAGCGAGGGAATGAAATGTGCCGCCTTAGAGAACCTATATCGACAACCGTAAGAATCACAGTCTTCCCCGCAGAGCGAAGGCAGACCGGTAATGAAGTCTAAGGCGATGTGAGACCATGGTCGAGAAGGAATGGGAAGCGGTCTGAGACGACCGGCAGGAGGAGAGTTACCTGACTTAGTCTGCGCGCAGTCCGAACAAGCAGCCACGAAACGGCGCGTGTCACGCTCCTGAGTAGGCCACCAAAAGCGCTGGCGAATAGAAGCAAGAGTACCTCGAACGCCGGGATGGCCAGCTAACTTGGCAGAGTGAGCCCACTGAAGAACAGCCAGACGAGTAGAAACAGGAACAAAAAGAAGGTTACTAGGACAAGCGCGCGGCGACGCAGTGTGAGTGAGTGCTTGCTTAACCTGTCTCTCAATTCCCCAGACTGTCAACCCGACAACACGCCCATAAGGAAGAATCCCTCGGGATCAGTAGAAGCCACAGAAGAACTAAAGAGACGGGATAAGGCATCAGGCTTGGTGTTCTTATTACCCGGGCGATAAGAAATCACAAACTCGAAACGAGCGAAAAACAACGCCCAACGAGCTTGACGTGCATTAAGTCGTTTGGCAGAACGGATGTACTCAAGGTTCTTATGGTCAGTCCAAACGACAAAAGGACGGTCGCCCCTCCAACCACTGTCGCCATTCGCCTAGGGCTAAGCGGATGGCGAGCAGTTCCGTGATTACCCACATCATAGTTGCGTTCCGATGGCGACAGGCGATGAGAAAAATAAGCGCAAGGATGGACCTTATCGTCAGACTGGAAGCGCTGGGATAGAATGGCTCCCACGCCCACCTCTGAAGCGTCAACCTCGACAATGAATTGTTTAGTGACGTCAGGAGTAACGAGGATAGGAGCGGACGTAAAACGCTTCTTGAGGAGATCAAAAGCTCCCTGGGCGGAACCGGACCACTTAAAGCACGTCTTGACAGAAGTAAGAGCTGTGAGAGGGGCAGCAACTTGACCGAAATTACGAATGAAACGCCGATAGAAATTAGCGAAACCTAGAAAGCGCTGCAACTCGACACGTGACCTTGGAGCGGGCCAATCACTGACAGCTTGGACCTTAGCGGATCCATCTGAATGCCTTCAGCGGAAACAGAACCGAGAAAACGGAGGGAGACATGAAAGGCGCACTTCTCAGACTTTACGTAGAGACAATTCTCTAAAGGCGCTGTAGAACACGTCGAACGTGCTGAACATGAATCTCGAGTGACGGAGAAAAAGTAAGGATATCGTCAAGATAGACAAAACAAAGATGTTCAGCATGTCTCTCAGAACATCATTAACTAATGCCTGAAAAACAGCTGGCGCATTAGCGACCAAACGGCAGAACCCGGTACCAAAATGCCCTAACGGAGTGTTAAACGCTTTTTCCACTCGTCCCCCTCTGATGCGCACGAGATGGTAAGCATTACGAAGGTCCAACTTGGTAAAGAACCTGGCTCTACCAGAATCTCGGGCTGATGACATAAGGGGAAGCGGATAACGATTCTTAACCGTTATGTCATTCAGCCCTCGATAATCACGCAGGGGCGCAGAGTACCGTCCTTCTTCTTAACAAAAAACCCCGCTCCGGCGGAGAGGAAGAGGCACTATGGTACCGGCGTCAGAGACACAGACAAATAATCCTCGAGAGCCTTACGTTGGGGCCGACAGAGAGAGTATAGTCTACCCCGAGGAGGAGTGGTCCCCGGAAGGAGATCAATACTACAATCATACGACCGGTGAGGAGGAAGAGAGAGTTGGCTCGGGACCGACTGAAGACCGTGCGCAGATCATGATATTCCTCCGGCCTCCTGTCAAATCGCCCAGGTTTCACTCCTGAGAAGTGGGACAGAAGAAATGGGAGGGATGGCAGACATTAAACACTTCACATGACAAGAAACGTTCCAGGATAGGATAGAATTACTAGACCAATTAATAGAAGGATTATGACATACTAGCCAGGGATGACCCAAAACAACAGGTGTAAAGGTGAACGGAAAATCAAAAAGAAATAGTCTCACTGTGGTTACCAGATACTGTGAGAGTTAAAGGTAGTGTCTCAAATCTGGGAAGATGACTGGGAGATGGGCTACCATCTAACGGTCTGAAAGGAATGTTATGTTCGTCCGTGAAACAACCCTCAGCCCCAGAGTCAATCAAGCACTGCATGTAACGCGAACGTCAGCGTAGATGAACCCGACATGTGGCTAAGATCTAGATGAAGAGGACCTGGTAGTAGCGGCTTTCACCAACAACCCTCGGCTTACTGGTGGGCTCTGACTCTTACTGGACATGAATTAACGGAAATATCCAGCAACTCCGCAATGGAAATACAGAGCATTGTGTCCTCCATTCCTCCTCTCATGTTAGGATGCGAGATCCTCCCACACGCGGTGCCAAGTGGTGCGATGCGAGCTGGCTTCACGGGCCGATGCGGCTCTCTCCCGCCCGGCCGATGACGAAGATCTACCGTCGTTCCTGGAATATCAGCCGGATGGCCGAGGAAGCTGTCAGAATCATCACTGATGAACACTTCCGAGAGAATGCCATCCTTAACACTTTCAGTCCCTGTCAGCGAGCAGCGCCGGCTCGTTCCAGTCACTAGAGGCAGCAAGAGTCGAAACTCAATAGAGTAATCCGTTATGGATCGATCACCTTGACATAGGGAAGCCAGGGCCCTAGAAGCCTCCCTACCAAAAAAACCGGAACGGTCAAAACCCGTATCATCTCCTCTTAAAGTTCAGGTAATTGTTAGAACAATCAGCCTTGCCTCCCGGTAGATAGCTGTGCCCCATTCGAGCCCCGCCAGTAAGGAGTGATATGACGTAACCAACCCGAGCTTCTCTCTGAGTATGTGTTGGGTGGAGAGAGAACACAATCTCACACTGGGTGAGAAGGAGCGGACACTCAGTGGGCTGCCCGGATAACAAGGTGGGTTATTAACCCTAGGTTCTGGAGGCTCGGCAGACCAGGAAGTAGCTGGTGGCACGGGCGAAGACTCTGGAACTGTCCAGAGAGGTCGGAAACCTGAGCGGCCAGGTCTCCAGGCATGGCGAGCAGCAGACGCTGTGTCTGCCGAGCATAGCTCCCTGGATCTCGGCCGGCAGTGTTACGAGCGTCCGTATGTCGCTGGGTCCATTCTTGAGTCGGATGATTCTGTTATGCAGGTGAATGAGGACCCAAAAGCGACTTAGCGAAAACAGAGTCTTTATTCAGTAAAACTCAAACGAAAACAAAACAGGAAAAAACTCTAGATCCACTCGTAGTAACGAGGACAGACTGGAGCGGCCAGCATTGACTGCAGGTTTGCTTCCAAAAGGCACCGGCCGTAGCAGACTAAGACACCTGCTCACACGCAGCATCTGAAGGAGACAAGACACGACAGGACGGACAAGGACACAGCACAGCGAACATCATACAAGGATCCGACAAGGACAGAAGCGGAAAACAAGGGGAGAAATAGGGACTCTAATCAGAGGACAAAATAGGGGACAGGTGTGAAAAGACTAAATGAGTGATTAGGAGAATGAGGAACAGCTGGGAGCAGGAACGGAACGATAGAGAGAGGAGAGAGAGGGAGGGGGAGAGAGAGGGATAGAAAAAGGAAACGAACCTAATAAGACCAGCAGGGGGAAACGAACAGAAGGAAAGCACAGGGACAAGACATGATAATAAATGACAAAACATGACAGTAATAGTTTTCAAGCATAACAGGTTGTTTTGTACATTAAAGTTCATTTATAATCGATTCTACACCACCAATCTGAACATGAATATTCCACCACGCTGCATTTTGGTCAAATGCAATCTTTATTTCTTTAACGCCGTTACAGAATCATTTAATCAAATGGCAGGTACCCTGAGTGGTAACAGGCAACGGACTAGTGTCACGCATTGGTCATAGTATTTTTGTGTTTTCGTTAGGATATTTCGTTAGGCCAGAGGTGACATAGGCTTAAAATGTTGTGTTTCGTATTAGAGAATTGTAAGAGACGGACATTACGGGAGGATGGAAGGTGTAGCATTTTGGCTGCCCTGAAGGACGGTTCTCATCAGCCTGGTGATTCTCGTTGTCTCTGATTGGGAACCATATTGGAGGCGGAGAGGCTCACTGCGTGGAATGAGGTGATTGTTCTGTCTCCGTGTTAGCGGCACCAGGAGCAAAAATATAGGGACTACACTTCGTTTGGAGGGTAAATAGATTTTAATGTATCGTTTTTCCCAGAAAGAACATGAGTGCCACCCGCCGCATTTTAGTCCGACTCTCCGCTGGAGCAGTGCGAGGATGGTTATAGAATGGACCCAGAGACAATCACCGACGGGCGCAGAAGAGAAAGCCTGTGAGCAGCCCCAAAAATGTATTGGGGGGATCAGGAGTGGCAGGGTCAGGAGACGTGTTGTTGGATGGCAACTTGTCCTTGTAAATCTGGCAAGAGATCGCCTCCCAGACGGGAACCAGAGTGGAGTGCACTTAGGGTGAGCAGAGGCAGAGACTGTGAAGAGGAGTTAATGGGGAAAGTGGAGGAGAGAGTAAAATGTAGGGAGTTGGCTCAGCTTGGTGCTTTAGGTACAAGATTCGTCTGACGGAAACTCCCTGTGCGTGGGGCTGATGGCACCTGGGCAGCCTCCGTGTTACCCGTCCTGGAGGTGCGTGTTAGTCGGCTGGTGCAAATTGTGCGGTTCAGACCAGGCTCCTGTGTACCTTCCGGGCTAGAGTGGGCATCGAGCCAGGTAGGTTGGGCAGGCTCGGTGCTGAAACTCAGTACGCCTGCACGGTCCAGTCTATCAGAGCCACCTCCACACACCAGTCACTCCGGTAGCAGCTCCCCGCACCAGGCTTCCTGTGCATGTCCTCGATACAGGACCACCAGTTCAGCACCACGCACAGGCCTTCCAGTGCGCCTCGCCTGTTCAGCGCAGCCAGCTTTCCTCCTTTCTGCGCTGTCGGAGTCTCCCGCCTCTTCAGCGCTTCCAGAGCCTTCCTCCTCTACAGCGCTGCCGGAACCTCCTGCCTGTTCAAGCAGCCTGAGCTGCCAGCCTGCATGGAGCAGCCAGAGCTGCCAGGTTGCATGGAGCAGCCAGAGCTGCCAGACTGCATGGGGCAGCCAGAGCAGTCAGCCTGCATGGAGCAGCCAGAGCTGTCAGCCTGCATGGAGCAGCCAGAGCTGCCAGACTGCATGGAGCAGCCAAGCTGCCAGTCTGCATGGAGCAGCCAGAGCTGCCAGTCTGCATGGAGCAGCCAGAGCTGCCAGTCTGGATGGAGCAGCCTGAGCTGCCAGTCTGCATGGAGCAGCCAGAGCTGCCAGTCTGCATGGAGCAGCCAGAGCTGCCTACTTGCACGGAGCAGCCAGAGCTGTCAGTCTGCATGGAGCAGCCAGAGCTGCCAGCCTGCATGGAGCAGCCTGAGCTGTCAGTCTGCATGGAGCAGCCAGAGCTGCCAGTCTGCATGGAGCAGCCAGAGCTGCCAGTCTGCATGGACAAGAGCTGCCAGTCTGCATGGAGCAGCCAGAGCTGTCAGTCTGCATGGAGCAGCCTGAGCTGCCAGTCTGCATGGAGCAGCAGAGCTGTCAGTCTGCATGGAGCCGCCAGTGCCAGTCTGCATGGAGCAGCCAGAGGCTGTCAGTCTGCATGGAGCAGCCAGAGTTGTCAGTCTGCATGGAGCAGCCAGAGCTGTCAGTCTGCATGGAGCAGCCAGCTGTCAGTCTGATGGAGCCAGAGCTGCCATGATCTTCCAGACTGCCAGTCTCATGTACAGCCAGATTCTTCCAGTCAGATCGGGCTGCCCCTCAGCCGATCTTCAGATCTGCCAGTCAACCCAGAATCTTCCAGATCCGCCAGCCAGCCAGGATCTGCCCCTCTACCTGCCTGACCCATCTCGGAGCTTCCCCTCAGTACTGGGCTGCCCCTCAGTCAGCTGCCCCTCAGTCCCGGCTGCCCCTGCCCCTCAGTCCCGAGGCTGCCCCTCAGTCACGAGCTGCCCCCTCAGGCCAGTGGGCTTCTGGGTGAGGACTATTAGGCCATGGTCGGCGGCGAGGTGGATTATCCCAGGACGCAAGGGGAGGAACTATGACATTAATGGAGTGGGGTCACGTCCCGAGCCTGAGCCGCCACCATGGACAGACGCCCACCGGACCCTCCCCTATGGTTGTGAGGTGCGTCCGGGAGTCCGCACCTTAGGGGGGTTCTGTCACGCCTTAGTCATAGTATTTTTGTTTTCGTTATATATTTGGTCAGGCCAGGGTGTGACATGGGTTTAAAATGTTGTGTTTCGTATTGGGGTTTGTAGGCATTGGGATTGCGGCTGAGTAGGGGTGTAGCATAGGTTTGGCTGCCTGAGGGCGGTTCTTAATCAGTCAGGTGATTCTCGTTGTCTCTGATTGGGAACCATATTTAGGTAGCCGGGTTTCACTGTGCATTTCGTGGGTGATTGTACCTGTCTCCGTGTTGGTGTTCACCAGATAGGCTGTAATAGGTTTTCGCGTTCCGTTTGTTGTTTTGTATATTATAAGTTATTTCATGTATCGTTTTTCGTCATTAAAAGAACATGAGTAACCACCACGCCGCATTTTGGTCCGACTCTCCTTCAACAGACGAACGCCCGTTATAACTAGTAACTGAAAGGTTGCAAGATCGAATCCCTGAGCTGACAAGGTAAGAATCTGTTGCTCTGTCTCTGAACAAGGCAGTTAACCTGCTGTTCCCAGTAGGCTATCATTGTAAATAAGAATTTGTTCAACAACTGACTTGCCTGGTTAAATAAATATTATATTAGACATTTTAATATCCAGAGTATTCAACCCTCACCTTGGGTGCTAAATATTACCACTTTTCTAAAATAATGAGGTTTATTCCTCCAGATGAAGTTAAATCATTTATTGTCAACTATTTTAGTTACTGACAGAGGAACTTCCTGTAGCGCTCCGGGTGTCGTGGGTGTGGAGTCAGACGCAGGAGACAGAAAGTGCAATGCTTTAATGCACCAACGGTGCTCACAACCAAACGGCCCCAAACACGGGGACGAAAAATCTACAACTGAAATACACGACCAGAAACAAACACGTTCCTCTACATACAGAACTGAAGGTTACAATAATTAATCCAGCACAACAACCAGGCGGGCCGGCTGTCTAATAAAGCCCAACTAATCATTCACAAACAGGTGCTACCAATAAACATACAAGGAGGAGGAAAGACAATCAGTGGCAGCTAATAGGCCGGTGACGACGCCGCCGAGCGCCACCCGAACGGGAAGGGAAGCCACCCTCGGTCGGACTCGTGACACTTCCAAGGCAAGAGAGGTATAAACTAATTTTGTACCGTTTCAGATTTTGACAAAAGTACATGTTCAGATAAAGAAAGATCTCTGAATAATCAGGACTTAAATCTCTTTACAATTTTCTCTACAATAGGAGAAGAGGAGAGAAATAGGAGGAGGAAATAGGAGGAGAGAAATAGGAGGGAGAAACATAGGAGGAGAGAAATAGGAGGAGAGACAAGGAGGAGAGAAAATAGGAGAGGAAATAGGAGGGAGAAATAGGAGGAGAGAAATAGGAGGAGAGACATAGGAGGAGAGAAATAGGAGGAGGAAACATAGAAGGAGGAAATAGGAGGAAAGAAATAGGAGGAAGAAATAGGAGGAGAGAAATAGGAGGAGAGAAATAGGAGGAGAGAAATAGGAGGAGAGACATAGGGAGAGACATAGGAGGAGAATAGGAGAGAAATAGGAGGAGAGAAATAGAAGGAGAGAAATAGGAGGAGAGAAATAGAGGAGGAGACATAGGAGGAGAGACATAGAAGGAGAGAAATAGGAGGAGAGAAAAATAGAAGGAGAGAAGTAGAAGGAGAAATAGGAGGAGAGAAATAGGAGGAGAGAAATAGGAGAGGAAATAGGAGGAGAAATAGGAGGAGAGAAAATAGGAGGAGAGAAATAGGAGGAGAGAAATAGGAGGAGAAATAGAAGGGATAGGAGGAGAGAACATAGAAGAGAAATAGGAGAAATAGAGAAACATAGGAGGAGAGAAATAGGAGGAGAGAAATAGGAGGAGAGAAAAATAGGAGGAGAGAAATAGGAGGAGAGAAATAGAAGGAAAGAAATAGGAGGAGAGAAATAGGAGGAAGAAATAGGAGGACAGGAATAGGAGGAGAGAAATAGGAGGAGAGAAATAGGAGGAGAGAAATAGAAGGAGAGAAATAGGAGGAGAGAAATAGGAGGAGGAGAAATAGGAGGAGAGACATAGGAGGAGAAACATAGGAGAGACATAGGAGGAGAGAAATAGGAGGAGAAATAAAGAGGAGAGAAATAGGAGGAGAGAAATAGGGAGGAGAGACATAGGAGGAGAGACATAGGAGGAGAAACATAGGAGGAGAGAAATAGGAGGATAGGAGGAGACATAGGAGGAGATAAATAGGGAGGAAATAGGAGGAGAGAATAGGAGGAGGAGGAGGAAGATAGGAGGAGAGAAATAGAGGAGAGAAATAGGAGGAGAGAAATAGGAGGAGAGAAATAGGAGGAGAGAAATAGGGAGGAGAGAAATAGGGAGGAGAGAAATAGGAGGAGAGAAATAGGAGGAGAGACATAGGAGGGGAGAAATAGGAGGAGAAAACATAGGAGGAGAGACATAGGAGGAGAGACATAGGAGGAGAGAAATAGGAGGAGAGACATAGGAGGAGAGAAATAGAAGGAGAGAAATAGGAGGAGAGAAATAGGAGGAGAGACATAGGAGGAGAGACATTTAAGTTGGCCCTTTCTTTTTCTGATCTTTGCCAGCTGTAATACCAAGATATGTGATCACATCTTTTACAGGGATATTACATAAATGAGTTTAAGTCACATCTTTTCTCCTAATATTCAGAGATAACCCTGATACATATGAGAAGGCATAAATACACCCATTACTTGACTTCATTATGATATTTCCAAAAAATGTTGGTGTCGTCAACCAATTGTGAATATTTGTTCTCTTTATCTTGTATCTGATTACCCCTAAAACTCATTGATATGAAGTGCCATAACACCCCTAAAACTATCCTTATTGATATGAAGTGTCCACTACTTGTTCGGGCGGGTCCTGCCCCGGTTCGGGCGGCGCTCGGCGTCGCCGGTCTTCCAGCCATCAGCAATCCACTTTTCCCTTTTCATTTGTTTTGTCTTGTTTTCCTCACACCTGGTTTCACACCTGGTTTCACACCTGGTTTCAATCCCCTCAATCACTTGTTGTGTATTTCACCCTCTGTTCCCCCCATGTCTTTGTGTGATTGTTTATGGTTTGATGTATGCACACGTTAGACTGGTTGTTTATTGTCTGATGTATGCACACGTTAGACTGGTTGTTTATGGTTTGATGTATGCACACATTAGACTGGTTGTTTATGGTTTGATGTATGCACACGTTAGACTGGTTGTTTATTGTCTGATGTATGCACACGTTAGACTGGTTGTTTATGGTTTGATGTATGCACACGTTAGACTGGTTGTTTATGGTCTGATGTATGCACACGTTAGACTGGTTGTTTATGGTTTGATGTATGCACACGTTAGACTGGTTGTTTATGGTCTGATGTATGCACACGTTAGACTGGTTGTTTATGGTCTGATGTATGCACACGTTAGACTGGTTGTTTATGGTCTGATGTATGCACACGTTAGACTGGTTGTTTATGGTCTGATGTATGCACACGTTAGACTGGTTGTTTATGGTCTGATGTATGCACACGTTAGAGGTTGTTTACTGATGTATGCACCACGTTAGACTGGTTATGGTCTGATGTATGCACATCGCAGACTGGTTGTTTATGGTCTGATGTATGCACACGCAGACTGGTTGCGCTGGGTTATGTCAACCCGTATTCTATTTCGTGTTCGTTGTGCTACCCAGTATCTGCTCTCCTGCGCCAGACTCCCGTACAGCCATTTACGCATACCTGACAAAACCCCTAAACTATCCTTATTGAGGTGCCATAACACCCCTAAAAACTATCCTTATTGAGGTGCCATAACACCCTAAAAACTATCCTTATTGACAAGAAGTTCCATAACACCCTAAAAACTATCCTTATTGACAAGAAGTTCCATAACACCCCTAAAAAACTATCCTTATTGACAAGAAGTTCCATAACACCCCTAAAACTATCCTTATTGAGGTGCCATAACACCCCTAAAAAACTATCCTTATTGAGGTGCCATAACACCCCTAAAAAACTATCCTTATTGAGGTGCCATAACACCCCTAAAAAATTATCCTTATTGAGGTGCCATAACACCCCTAAAAACTATCCTTACGAGGTGCCATAACACCCCTAAAAACTATCCTTATTGAGGTGCCATAACAACCCTAAAATTATCCTTATTGAGGTGCCATAACACCCCTAAAACTATCCTTATTGAGGTGCCATAAACCCCTAAAACTATCCTTATTAACAAGAAGTTCCATAACACCCCTAAAACTATCCTTATTGAGGTGCCATAACACCCCTAAAAACTATCCTTATTGAGGTGCCATAACACCCCTAAAAAACTATCCTTATTGACAAGAGGTGCCATAACACCCTAAACTATCCTTATTGAGAAGTGCCATAACACCCCTAAAAAACTATCCTTATTGACAAGAAGTGCCATAACACCCCTAAAAACTATCCTTATTGACAAGAAGTTCCATAAATCTTCCTTCTCTCCTTCTTTATTGAGGTGCCATAGAACACCCCAGGACTACCTTGAATGATGACTATCCCCTTATTGATGCTGCTGCCAGTTTCAACACCCCTAGGACCAAAACTATCCTTATTGAGGCCATGCCCTGCTCCAGTTTCAACTGTTCTGCCTTACTATTATTCCCATGCTGGTCATTTATGAACATTTGAACATTCGTGTCATAACACCACAGCCAGAAAAAACATATGCCTTATTGAGGTGCCATAACACCCCAGGACTACCTGGACATATCCTTAGTCCACCTGAGGCTGCTGCTCCAGTAACTGTTCCCTTAAAAACCATCCTTATTTTGAACATCTTGGTCATTTTCATAACACCCCACAAAGAACTACCCCACAGCCCGGTCCTTATTGAGGTGCCATAACACCCCTGTAAAACTTTGAGATATCAGCTGATGTACGAAGGGCTTATTAAATTTGAGATTTGATTTGATTGATGCGCCATAAAACCCCTAAAAACTATCCTTATTAACACCCTAAAAATTCCTTATAACACCCCTAAAAAACTATCCTTATTGAGGTGCCATAACACCCCTAAAAACTATCCTTATTGAGGTGCCATAACACCCCTAAAAACTATCCTTATTGGAGGTGCCATAACACCCCTAAAACTATCCTTATTGAGGTGCCATAAAACCCTAAAAAACTATCCTTATTGACAAAGAAGTTCCATAACACCCCTAAACTATCCTTATTGACCAAACACCCCTAAAAACTTCCATAACACCCCTAAAAACTATCCTTATCGAGGTGCCATAACACCCCTAAAAACTATCCTTATTGGAGGTGCCATAACACCCCTAAAAACTATTCTTATTGAGGTGCCATAACACCCCTAAAAACTATCCTTATTGAGGTGCCATAACACCCCTAAAAACTATCCTTATTGAGGTGCCATAACACCCTAAAAACTATCCTTATTGAGGTGCCATAACACCCCTA
>NW_025752202.1:7500-13175 GCF_021184085.1 Oncorhynchus gorbuscha | reverse complement strand
GGCCATTCTGCCTCGGACAAGGCTTCCTGTCTCACAGCATGGCAGATGGGCCATTCCTGTCCTCAGACAAGGCTTCCTGTCTCGCAGCATGGCAGATGGGCCATTCTGCCTCAGACAAAGGCTTCCTGTCTCGCAGCATGGCAGATGGGCCATTCTGCCTCGGACAAGGCTTCCTGTCTCGCAGCATGGCAGATGGGCCATTCTGCCTCGGACAAGGCTTCCTGTCTCGCAGCATGGCAGATGGGCCATTCTGCCTCGGACAAGGCTTCCTGTCTCGCAGCATGGCAGATGGGCCATTCTGCCTCGGACAAGGCTTCCTGTCTCGCAGCATGGCAGATGGGCCATTCTGCCTCGGACAAGGCTTCCTGTCTCGCAGCATGGCAGATGGGCCATTCTGCCTCGGACAAGGCTTCCTGTCTCGCAGCATGGCAGATGGGCCATTCTGCCTCGGACAAGGCTTCCTGTCTCGCAGCATGGCAGATGGGCCATTCTGCCTCGGACAAGGCTTCCTGTCTCGCAGCATGGCAGATGGGCCATTCTGCCTCGGACAAGGCTTCCTGTCTCGCAGCATGGCAGATGGGCCATTCTGCCTCGGACAAGGCTTCCTGTCTCGCAGCATGGCAGATGGGCCATTCTGCCTCGGACAAGGCTTCCTGTCTCGCAGCATGCAGATGCCTCGCAGATGGGCCATTCTGCCTCGGACAAGGCTTCCTGTCTCGCAGCATGGCAGATGGGCCATTCTGCCTCGGACAAGGCTTCCTGTCTCGCAGCATGGCAGATGGGCCATTCTGCCTCGGACAAGGCTTCCTGTCTCGCAGCATGGCAGATGGGCCATTCTGCCTCGGACAAGGCTTCCTGTCTCGCAGCATGGCAGATGGGCCATTCTGCCTCGGACAAGAGCTTCCTGTCTCGCAGCATGGCAGATGGGCCATTCTGCCTCGGACAAGGCTTCCTGTCTCGCAGCATGGCAGATGGGCCATTCTGCCTCGGACAAGGCTTCCTGTCTCGCAGCATGGCAGATGGGCCATTCTGCCTCGGACAAGGCTTCCTGTCTCGCAGCATGGCAGATGGGCCATTCTGCCTCGGACAAGGCTTCCTGTCTCGCAGCATGGCAGATGGGCCATTCTGCCTCGGACAAGGCTTCCTGTCTCGCAGCATGGCAGATGGGCCATTCTGCCTCGGACAAGGCTTCCTGTCTCGCAGCATGGCAGATGGGCCATTCTGCCTCGGACAAGGCTTCCTGTCTCGCAGCATGGCAGATGGGCCATTCTGCCTCGGACAAGGCTTCCTGTCTCGCAGCATGGCAGATGGGCCATTCTGCCTCGGACAAACTTCCTGTCTGCAGCATGGCAGATGGGCCATTCTGCCTCGGACAAGGCTTCCTGTCTCGCAGCATGGCAGATGGGCCATTCTGCCTCGGACAAGGCTTCCTGTCTCGCAGCATGGCAGATGGGCCATTCTGCCTCGGACAAGGCTTCCTGTCTCGCAGCATGGCAGATGGGCCATTCTGCCTCGGACAAGGCTTCCTGTCTCGCAGCATGGCAGATGGGCCATTCTGCCTCGGACAAGGCTTCCTGTCTCGCAGCATGGCAGATGGGCCATTCTGCCTCGGACAAGGCTTCCTGTCTCGCAGCATGGCAGATGGGCCATTCTGCCTCGGACAAGGCTTCCTGTCTCGCAGCATGGCAGATGGGCCATTCTGCCTCGGACAAGGCTTCCTGTCTCGCAGCATGGCAGATGGGCCATTCTGCCTCGGACAAGGCTTCCTGTCTCGCAGCATGGCAGATGGGCCATTCTGCCTCGGACAAGGCTTCCTGTCTCGCAGCATGGCAGATGGGCCATTCTGCCTCGGACAAACTTCCTGTCTCGCAGCATGGCAGATGGGCCATTCTGCCTCGGACAAGGCTTCCTGTCTCGCAGCATGGCAGATGGGCCATTCTGCCTCGGACAAGGCTTCCTGTCTCGCAGCATGGCAGATGGGCCATTCTGCCTCGGACAAGGCTTCCTGTCTCGCAGCATGGCAGATGGGCCATTCTGCCTCGGACAAGGCTTCCTGTCTCGCAGCATGGCAGATGGGCCATTCTGCCTCGGACAAAACTTCCTGTCTCGCAGCATGGCAGATGGGCCATGTGCCTCGGACAAACTTCCTGTCTCGCAGCATGGCAGATGGGCCATTCTGCCTCGGACAAGGCTTCCTGTCTCGCAGCATGGCAGATGGGCCATTCTGCCTCGGACAAGGCTTCCTGTCTCGCAGCATGGCAGATGGGCCATTCTGCCTCGGACAAACTTCCTGTCTCGCTTCTGCTGTCTCTCGCAGCATGGCAGATGGGCCATTCTGCCTCGGACAAGGCTTCCTGTCTCGCAGCATGGCAGATGGGCCATTCTGCCTCGGACAAGGCTTCCTGTCTCGCAGCATGGCAGATGGGCCATTCTGCCTCGGACAAGGCTTCCTGTCTCGCAGCATGGCAGATGGGCCATTCTGCCTCGGACAAGGCTTCCTGTCTCGCAGCATGGCAGATGGGCCATTCTGCCTCGGACAAGGCTTCCTGTCTCGCAGCATGGCAGATGGGCCATTCTGCCTCGGACAAGGCTTCCTGTCTCGCAGCATGGCAGATGGGCCATTCTGCCTCGGACAAGGCTTCCTGTCTCGCAGCATGGCAGATGGGCCATTCTGCCTCGGACAAGGCTTCCTGTCTCGCAGCATGGCAGATGGGCCATTCTGCCTCGGACAAGGCTTCCTGTCTCGCAGCATGGCAGATGGGCCATTCTGCCTCGGACAAGGCTTCCTGTCTCGCAGCATGGCAGATGGGCCATTCTGCCTCGGACTGCCTCGACAAGCTTCCTGTCTCGCAGCATGGCAGATGGGCCATTCTGCCTCGGACAAGGCTTCCTGTCTCGCAGCATGGCAGATGGGCCATTCTGCCTCGGACAAGGCTTCCTGTCTCGCAGCATGGCAGATGGGCCATTCTGCCTCGGACAAGGCTTCCTGTCTCGCAGCATGGCAGATGGGCCATTCTGCCTCGGACAAGGCTTCCTGTCTCGCAGCATGGCAGATGGGCCATTCTGCCTCGGACAAGGCTTCCTGTCTCGCAGCATGGCAGATGGGCCATTCTGCCTCGGACAAGGTCTCCCAGCATGGCAGATGGGCCATTCTGCCTGGACAAACTTCCTGTCCCGCAGCATGGCAGATGGGCCATTCTGCCTCGGACAAGGCTTCCTGTCTCGCAGCATGGCAGATGGGCCATTCTGCCTCGGACAAGGCTTCCTGTCTCGCAGCATGGCAGATGGGCCATTCTGCCTCGGACAAGGCTTCCTGTCTCGCAGCATGGCAGATGATATACTGTAGAAACCTGTTAACTTCATTCATCTGATTACAGGTTGGAGGAAGTGTTGGTCATGGGACTGCGTTTGATTGACGGCATCACTCACCAGGTAATCTAGATTATTAACCCAGAATACTGACTGCATCACTCACCAGGTAATCTAGATTATTAACCCAGAATACTGACTACATCACTCACCAGGTAATCTAGTTTAACCCAGAATACTGACTGCATCACTCATCAGGTAATCTAGATTATTAACCCAGAATACTGACTGCATCACTCACCAGGTAATCTAGATTATTAACCCAGAATACTGACTACATCACTCACCAGGTAATCTAGTTTAACCCAGAATACTGACTGCATCACTCACCAGGTAATCTAGGCTAACCCAGAATACTGACTACATCACTCACCAGGTAATCTAGGCTAACCCAGAATACTGACTGCATCACTCACCAGGTAATCTAGTTTAACCCAGAATACTGACTACATCACTCACCAGGTAATCTAGTTTAACCCAGAATACTGACTGGTAATCTAGGCTAACCCAGAATACTGACTGCATCACTCACCAGGTAATCTAGGTTAACCCAGAATACTGACTACATCACTCACCAGGTAATCTAGGCTAACCCAGAATACTGACTGCATCACTCACCAGGTAATCTAGTTTAACCCAGAATACTGACTACATCACTCACCAGGTAATCTAGTTTAACCCAGAATACTGACTGGTAATCTAGGCTAACCCAGAATACTGACTGGTAATCTAGGCTAACCCAGAATACTGACGGCATCACTCACCAGGTAATCTAGATTATTAACCCAGAATACTGACTGCATCACTCACCAGGTAATCTAGATTATTAACCCAGAATACTGACTGCATCACTCACCAGGTAATCTATGTTAACCCAGAATACTGACTGCATCACTCACCAGGTAATCTAGATTATTAACCCAGAATACTGACGCCATCACTCACCAGGTAATCTAGATTATTAACCCAGAATGCTGACTGCATCACTCACCAGGTAATCTAGGCTATCCCAGAATACTGATAGCATCACTCACCAGGTAATCTAGGTTTGCCCAGAATACTGACTGCATCACTCACCAGGTAATCTATGTTAACCCAGAATGCTGACTGAATCACTCACCAGGTAATCTAGGTTAACCCAGAATACTGATGTCATCACTCACCAGGTAATCTAGGCTAACCCAGAATACTGACTGCATCACTCACCAGGTAATCTAGGTTAACCCAGAATACTGACTGCATCACTCACCAGGTAATCTAGGCTAACCCAGAATACTGACTGCATCACTCACCAGGTAATCTAGGCTAACCCAGAATACTGATGGCATCACTCACCAGGTAATCTAGGCTAACCCAGAATACTGACTGCATCACTCACCAGGTAACCTAGGCTAACCCAGAATACTGACTGCATCACTCACCAGGTAATCTAGGCTAACCCAGAATACTGACTGCATCACTCACCAGGTAATCTAGGCTAACCCAGAATACTGGCGCCATCACTCACCAGGTAATCTAGGTTAACCCAGAATACTGATGTCATCACTCACCAGGTAATCTAGGCTAACCCAGAATACTGACTGCATCACTCACCAGGTAATCTAGGTTAACCCAGAATACTGACTGCATCACTCACCAGGTAATCTAGGCTAACCCAGAATACTGACTGCATCACTCACCAGGTAATCTAGGCTAACCCAGAATACTGATGGCATCACTCACCAGGTAATCTAGGCTAACCCAGAATACTGACTGCATCACTCACCAGGTAATCTAGGCTAACCCAGAATACTGACTGCATCACTCACCAGGTAATCTAGGCTAACCCAGAATACTGACTGCATCACTCACCAGGTAATCTAGGCTAACCCAGAATACTGACTGCATCACTCACCAGGTAATCTAGGCTAACCCAGAACCAAAAGTCTCACATCATTTGGTCAGATTATATTTACATTGTCTGTCCACATACTATACAGTATTTATATACACACTATATTCTATACCAAGATATATATATATACTGATGTGTTCAGTATTTGTATGTTCCACACCATTGTTCTGATTCACTTTACTTCCTGTCTACATCTGTCTTTGTCTCTGATTTACGTTACTTCCTGTCTACATCTGTCTTTGTCTCTGATTCACCTTACTTCCTGTCTACATCTGTCTTTGTCTCTGATTCACCTTCGTGTCTACATCTGTCTTTGTCTCTGATTCACCTTACTTCCTGTCTACATCTGTCTTTGTCTCTGATTCACCTTACTTCCTGTCTACATCTGTCTTTGTCTCTGATTCACCTTACT
>NW_025752202.1:0-2500 GCF_021184085.1 Oncorhynchus gorbuscha | reverse complement strand
ATGTCTCTCTCTCCCTCTCTTCATGTCTCCCTCTCTCTCTCTCTCCATGTCTCCCTCTCTCTCTCTCTCCATGTCTCTCTCTCCATGTCTCTCTCTCCTTGTCTCTCTCTCTCTCCTTGTCTCTCTCTCTCTCCATGTGTCTCTCTCTCCATGTCTCTCTCTCTCTCTCTCCATGTCTCCCTCTCTCCATGTCTCTCTCTCTCCATGTCTCTCTCTCTCCATGTGTCTCTCTCTCTCCATGTCTCTCTCTCTCTCCATGTCTCTCTCTCCCTCTCTTCATGTCTCCCTCTCTCTCTCTCTCTCTCCATGTCTCCCTCTCTCTCTCTCTCCATGTCTCTCTCTCCATGTCTCTCTCTCCTTGTCTCTCTCTCTCTCCTTGTCTCTCTCTCTCTCCATGTGTCTCTCTCTCCATGTCTCTCTCTCTCTCCATGTCTCCCTCTCTCCATGTCTCTCTCTCTCCATGTCTCTCTCTCTCCATGTCTCTCTCTCTCCATGTCTCTCTCTCCCTCTCGTCATGTCTCCCTCTCTCTCTCTCCATGTCTCTCTCTCTCTCCATGTCTCCCTCTCTCTCTCTCTCTCTCCATGTCTCTCTCTCCTTGTCTCTCTCTCTCTCCTTGTCTCTCTCTCTCCTTGTCTCTCTCTCATTGTCTCTCTCTCTCTCTCCATGTGTCTCTCTCTCTCCATGTCTCTCTCTCTCCATGTCTCCCTCTCTCTCTCTCCATGTCTCCCTCTCTCTCTCTCCATGTCTCCCTGTCAGGACATTAATGTCATGTTAAATGGGTCATGTAGGAATTAGATCTCTCTCTGTCTCTCTGCCTGATATTCTAAACTTGTGTTTTCCCCTGTTCCCTGTGTTGACCTGTATATAGAAGGCCCTGTGTTGACCTGTATATAGAAGGGCCTGTGTTGACCTGTATAGAGAAGGCCCTGTGTTGACCTGTATATAGAAGGCCCTGTGTTGACCTGTATAGAGAAGGCCCTGTGTTGACCTGTATAGAGAAGGCCCTGTGTTGACCTGTATAGAGAAGGCCCTGTGTTGACCTGTATAGAGAAGGGCCCTGTGTTGACCTGTATAGAGAAGGCCCTGTGTTGACCTGTTGACCTGTATAGAGGGCCCTGTGTTGAAGGGCCCTGTGTTGACCTGTATAGAGAAGGCCCTGTGTTGACCTGTATATAGAAGGGCCCTGTGTTGACCTGTATAGAGAAGGGCCCTGTGTTGACCTGTATAGAGAAGGCCCTGTGTTGACCTGTATAGAGAAGGGCCCTGTGTTGACCTGTATATAGAAGGGCCCTGTGTTGACCTGTATAGAGAAGGGCCCTGTGTTGACCTGTATAGAGAAGGCCCTGTGTTGACCTGTATAGAGAAGGGCCCTGTGTTGACCTGTATAGAGAAGGGCCCTGTGTTGACCTGTATAGAGAAGGGCCCTGTGTTGACCTGTATAGAGAAGGGCCCTGTGTTGACCTGTATAGAAGGCCCTGTGTTGACCTGTATAGAGAAGGCCCTGTGTTGACCTGTATATAGAAGGCCCTGTGTTGACCTGTATAGAGAAGGGCCCTGTGTTGACCTGTATAGAGAAGGCCCTGTGTTGACCTGTATAGAGAAGGCCCTGTGTTGACCTGTATAGAGAAGGCCCTGTGTTGACCTGTATAGAGAAGGCTGTATAGAAGGCCCTGTGTTGACCTGTATAGAAGGCCCTGTGTTGACCTGTATAGAGAAGGGCCCTGTGTTGACCTGTATAGAGAAGGGCCCTGTGTTGACCTGTATAGAGAAGGCCCTGTGTTGACCTGTATAGAGAAGGGCCCTGTGTTGACCTGTATAGAGAAGGCCCTGTGTTGACCTGTATAGAGAAGGCCCTGTGTTGACCTGTATAGAGAAGGCCCTGTGTTGACCTGTATATAGAAGGCCCTGTGTTGACCTGTATAGAGAAGGCCCTGTGTTGACCTGTATAGAGAAGGCCCTGTGTTGACCTGTATAGAGAAGGGCCCTGTGTTGACCTGTATAGAGAAGGGCCCTGTGTTGACCTGTATAGAGAAGGGCCCTGTGTTGACCTGTATAGAGAAGGCCCTGTGTTGACCTGTATAGAGAAGGCCCTGTGTTGACCTGTATAGAGAAGGCCCTGTGTTGACCCTGTGTTGATAGAGAAGGGCCCTGTGTTGACCTGTATATAGAAGGCCCTGTGTTGACCTGTATAGAGAAGGCCCTGTGTTGACCTGTATATAGAAGGCCCTGTGTTGACCTGTATAGAGAAGGCCCTGTGTTGACCTGTATAGAGAAGGCCCTGTGTTGACCTGTATAGAGAAGGCCCTGTGTTGACCTGTATAGAGAAGGCCCTGTGTTGACCTGTATATAGAAGGCCCTGTGTTGACCTGTATAGAGAAGGGCCCTGTGTTGACCTGTATAGAGAAGGGCCCTGTGTTGACCTGTATAGAAGGGCCCTGTGTTGGAAGCCTGTATGTATAGAGAAGGGCCCTGTGTTGACCTGTATAGAGAAGGCCCTGT
>NW_025752201.1:2500-13177 GCF_021184085.1 Oncorhynchus gorbuscha | reverse complement strand
ATCTCTCTCTATATACAGTTGCTATCTCTCTGTATCTCTCTCTCTATATACAGTTGCTATCTCTCTGTATCTCTCTCTCTATATACAGTTGCTATCTCTCTGTATCTCTCTCTCTATATACAGTTGCTATCTCTCTGTATCTCTCTCTCTATATACAGTTGCTATCTCTCTGTATCTCTCTCTCTATATACAGTTGCTATCTCTCTGTATCTCTCTCTCTATATACAGTTGCTATCTCTCTGTATCTCTCTCTCTATATACAGTTGCTATCTCTCTGTATCTTTCTCTTTCACTCTGGAACAATATTTGAATCTCCTTTTCTGAGACATCACTAAGTATTTGTTTTATGTCCCGCTGTCTCATGGAGAGAGCTTATCCAACTTTAACTATCTTTAATAACCTTATTTTTTTATGTCCTCTCCTCCTCCTCCTCCCCCCTCTATCTCTTCCTCCTCACTGAAGTGAAACTCAACTTTCTGTCTGTCATTTGATATCATGCAGTGTTACAGAGAGGAGTCAGCCATTTCCCGATTACTCCTTTCGTCAGAAGACAGATAACACAAACATTCTGTTGACAGCCCCTGTTGCCATGACACTTTACTCTATTTCTCTTCGCCCCCCCTTTTCTTTCTGGAACATATCCTCTCTCTCTCTCTCTCTCTCTCTCTCTCTCTCTCTCTCTCTCTCTCTCTCTCTCTCTCTCTCTCTCTCTCTCTCTCTCTCTCTCTCTCTCTCTCTGTCTCTCTCCGTCCCACTCTCTCTCTCTCCCCCTCTCTCTCTCCCTCTCTCCCTCCCTCTCTCTCTCCCTCTCTCTCTCTCTCTCTCTCTCTCTCTCTCTCTCTCTCTCTCTCTCTTTCCCCCTCTCTCTCTCCCTCTCTCTCTCTCTCTCTCTCTCTCTCTCTCTCTCTCTCTCTCTCTCTCTCTCTCTCTCTCTAAAAAGAGATCAAACCGTAGTTCTTGTACATCTCATACCATACATATAATGTATGCATTAGGTTTGGGCAGAATCCAGGTTTTCTTCATACTGTCCTTCTCTCATCCCGGGATTTACGGTATTACCAGCTTAGTACACAAAGGGGCACCAAACCCCCCAAAAAACTCACAAAAATGCCAGAATGCTAACAAAACTAGCACAAGTAATAGTACATTTCCAGGGAGGTTGCTAGCTAAACATACTAACCAGCGCAAACGAAAATAAACAAATTGTAATCCAACTCATGAAGTTATACATATGTAGATAGGAGCTATCAAAGGTCATTTTTTTGGTGAGTTTGGATATTTACAAGCGAATGTGAACGAGAGACATTGTGCAAATGAACAACGTGTTGACACACGCTAGTCTGAAGGAAGAACAGTAGTGGCTCTGGAGCAGCATGTGTACACGCTGTGTCTGTGTGGAGTCTGGAGTCTAGAGTCGTTAGGGCAACAGGCCTGCCTGCTCTGAGAAGATGGGGGAGGAGCAGACAGGTGATAACAGAGAAGAAAAAGATAGATAGCTGAACAGATAACTCATTCAAAGTGGCTTTAACTTCTCAAACAGCAGAAAGCTTACACAATGTGTGACCGACCGGCTCGATTCGATCTTATGTACTGTAGCAAAATTTGAAATGGTGAGCTAGAAAATGGTATATGATGGCACTACAGTTGAGGAACAATGGGAAAGTAATGCTGTTATAATAAACTTGTAACCACAACTATTTAGTTACGCTTTTTTTGTCCAACGTTTACTGACACCGGCCATACTCAACGGGTGTTGAGTGTTCGTAAATTTGTCAGTTATACCGCGCTCTTGCACACTGAGACGAGAGTGCTCTGAAATCGGAGTAGATAGCCAGAGCGAATTTACCAGCTACGTCTATCGACAGTGTTCGCAGTGACATCATGAACATTCTATTGAAATAGTTACTTGCATAATGGAGTCTTTTGTTTAGACATGCAGCTAGCAGCTAGCTAAACAACGAACCATAATCCCAACCCATAACGTTACTGCCCTGCATGAATCTGCCGGTTAGCTAACCAACCAGGTTCAATGTTATCTAGCTAACATTAGGCTATAACTAGCAATGCAAATTCCTCTGAGATACTATTACAACACAGATCATACACATAACGTTAGCTAACGAGCCAGCAAGCTAACGTTAGCTAACAGTACGCTTTAACTTGAAATGAAAATGACTTTCTGACTAAATTTGAAATGTGTAATATCTGAAAAATGTAGCTAGCTAGATTATTTTATCCGTATACATGAATGGACGCTCCTCCCTGTCACGGTTGCCCTTAGTTTGAAGATGTAATCCGAAGACAGGTGTTTTATACAACAACCTTCAGTGTGTTCTCTTTTCAACTCCCTCTGCATATTTACAATCAAACGCCAGAACTTTCTCCATCTCCTTAGTGATCATACTCTAATTCTACTGATTTCAAAACTCTGTCCTACAGAAAGTAGAGAGTAACACTTTTTGCAGTTCTACTGCGTGATACCTTTCAAAAAAGCTGCGTTATAAAGTACGGCCTACTCATACTGACCAGCTCATCTTATAGACAAAAACCTGCTACATGGCAGACCAATCCGAGCTCATCTCTCGGCATGTCCAGCCCACCCATTATCTCAGCCAATCATGGCTAGCGGCAAGGTTCCTTACTTTGTCCACGGCTAAACTAACTAGGCTCGTAATTTAACCATTTTAATCGTATTTACAGATGGCACGTTTGTTATTAAGGCACATGAATGTTCACATGTCTCAGAAGACATTTCTGCCAACAAAAAATAACATTTTGATAAAAAAAGAAAGTTTTACTTTCAAATGATTGTCCTGTAAGAAATATCTTGCTGTGTTTTGTAAACGCAAAAATGTAAATGCTTCTTATTGTAATTTCTACTGCGACATCAGACTAATTTTTGTGCTTCAGTTATACTTCTCCTCAGATGAGAATTCACTAATGGGCATTCTATCAGCAGACAGCACTCTGATGTGGAGCTGTTCTCCATCATTCTATCAGCAGACAGCACTCTGATGTGGGGCTACTGTTCTCCATCATTCTATCAGCAGACAGACTGATGTGGAGCTACTGTTCTCCATCATTCTATCAGCAGACAGACTGATGTGGAGCTACTGTTCTCCATCATTCTATCAGCAGACTGATGTGGAGCTATTGTTCTCCATCATTCTATCAGCAGACTGATGTGAGCTACTGTTCTCCATCATTCTATCAGCAGACAGACTGATGTGGAGCTACTGTTCTCCATCATTCTATCAGCAGACAGCACTCTGATGTGGAGCTACTGTTCTCCATCATTCTATCAGCAGACAGCACTCTGATGTGGAGCTACTGTTCTCCATCATTCTATCAGCAGACAGACTGATGTGGAGCTACTGTTCTCCATCATTCTATCAGCAGACAGACTGATGTGGAGCTACTGTTCTCCATCATTCTATCAGCAGACAGCACTCTGGATGTGGGAGCTACTGTTCTCCATCATTCTATCAGCAGACAGACTGATGTGGAGCTACTGTTCTCATCATTCTATCAGCAGACAGCACTCTGATGAGCTACTGTTCTCATCATTCTATCAGCAGACAGCACTCTGATGTGGAGCTACTGTCTCATCATTCTATCAGCAGACAGCACTCTGAATGATGTGGAGCTACTGTTCTCCATCATTCTATCAGCAGACAAACACTCTGATGTGGAGCTACTGTTCTCCATCATTCTATCAGCAGACAGACTGGATGTGGAGCTACTGTCTCCTCATCATTCTATCAGCAGACAGACTGATGTGGAGCTACTGTTCTCCATCATTCTATCAGCAGACAGCACTCTGATGTGGAGCTACTGTTCTCCATCATTCTATCAGCAGACAGACTGATGTGGAGCTACTGTTCTCCATCATTCTATCAGCAGACAGACTGATGTGGAGCTACTGTTCTCCATCATTCTATCAGCAGACAGCACTCTGATGTGGAGCTACTGTTTCCTCCATCATTCTATCAGCAGACAGCACTCTGATGTGGAGCTACTGTTCTCCATCATTCTATCAGCATAACACTCTGATGTGGGAGCTAATGTTCTCCATCATTCTATCAGCAGACAACACTCTGATGTGGAGCTACTGTTCTGTCATCATTCTATCAGCAGACAGATTGATGTGAGCTACTGTTCTCCATCATTCTATCAGCAGACAACTCTGATGTGGAGCTACTGTTCTCCATCATTCTATCAGCAGACAACACTCTGATGTATTACTGTTCTCCATCATTCTATCAGCAGACAACACTCTGATGTGGAGCTACTGTTCTCCATCATTCTATCAGCAGACAGATTGATGTGGAGCTACTGTTCTCCATCATTCTATCAGCAGACAACACTCTGATGTGGAGCTACTGTTCTCCATCATTCTATCAGCAGACAACACTCTGATGTGGAGCTACTGTTCTCCATCATTCTATCAGCAGACAGACTGATGTGGAGCTACTGTTCTCCATCATTCTATCAGCAGACAGCACTCTGATGTGGAGCTACTGTTCTCCATCATTCTATCAGCAGACAGCACTCTGATGTGGAGCTACTGTTCTCCATCATTCTATCAGCAGACAGACTGATGTGGAGCTACTGTTCTCCATCATTCTATCAGCAGACAGACTGATGTGGAGCTACTGTTCTCCATCATTCTATCAGCAGACAGCACTCTGATGTGGAGCTACTGTTCTCCATCATTCTATCAGCAGACAGACTGATGTGGAGCTACTGTTCTCCATCATTCTATCAGCAGACAGCACTCTGATGTGGAGCTACTGTTCTCCATCATTCTATCAGCAGACAGCACTCTGATGTGGAGCTACTGTTCTCCATCATTCTATCAGCAGACAGCACTCTGAATGATGTGGAGCTACTGTTCTCCATCATTCTATCAGCAGACAACACTCTGATGTGGAGCTACTGTTCTCCATCATTCTATCAGCAGACAGACTGATGTGGAGCTACTGTTCTCCATCATTCTATCAGCAGACAGCACTCTGATGTGGAGCTACTGTTCTCCATCATTCTATCAGCAGACAGACTGATGTGGAGCTACTGTTCTCCATCATTCTATCAGCAGACAGACTGATGTGGAGCTACTGTTCTCCATCATTCTATCAGCAGACAGCACTCTGATGTGGAGCTACTGTTCTCCATCATTCTATCAGCAGACAGCACTCTGATGTGGAGCTACTGTTCTCCATCATTCTATCAGCAGACAACACTCTGATGTGGAGCTACTGTTCTCCATCATTCTATCAGCAGACAACACTCTGATGTGGAGCTACTGTTCTCCATCATTCTATCAGCAGACAGATTGATGTGGAGCTACTGTTCTCCATCATTCTATCAGCAGACAGCACTCTGATGTGGAGCTACTGTTCTCCATCATTCTATCAGCAGACAACACTCTGATGTGGAGCTACTGTTCTCCATCATTCTATCAGCAGACAACATGATGTGGAGCTACTGTTCTCCATCATTCTATCAGCAGACAGATTGATGTGGGACTACTGTTCTCCATCATTCTATCAGCAGACAACACTCTGATGGAGCTACTGTTCTCCATCATTCTATCAGCAGACAACACTCTGATGTGGAGCTACTGTTCTCCATCATTCTATCAGCAGACAGACTGATGTGAAGCTACTGTTCTCCATCATTCTATCAGCAGACAGCACTCTGATGTGGAGCTACTGTTCTCCATCATTCTATCAGCAGACAGCACTCTGACGTGGAGCTACTGTTCTCCATCATTCTATCAGCAGACAGCACTCTGACGTGGAGCTACTGTTCTCCATCATTCTATCAGCAGACAGACTGATGTGGAGCTACTGTTCTCCATCATTCTATCAGCAGACAGACTGATGTGGAGCTACTGTTCTCCATCATTCTCTCAGCAGACAGACTGATGTGGAGCTACTGTTCTCCATCATTCTATCAGCAGACAGCACTCTGATGTGGAGCTACTGTTCTCCATCATTCTATCAGCAGACAACACTCTGATGTGGAGCTACTGTTCTCCATCATTCTATCAGCAGACAACACTCTGATGTGGAGCTACTGTTCTCCATCATTCTATCAGCAGACAGATTGATGTGGAGCTACTGTTCTCCATCATTCTATCAGCAGACAGCACTCTGATGTGGAGCTACTGTTCTCCATCATTCTATCAGCAGACAACACTCTGATGTGGAGCTACTGTTCTCCATCATTCTATCAGCAGACAACACTCTGATGTGGAGCTACTGTTCTCCATCATTCTATCAGCAGACAGATTGATGTGGAGCTACTGTTCTCCATCATTCTATCAGCAGACAACACTCTGATGTGGAGCTACTGTTCTCCATCATTCTATCAGCAGACAACACTCTGATGTGGAGCTACTGTTCTCCATCATTCTATCAGCAGACAGACTGATGTGAAGCTACTGTTCTCCATCATTCTATCAGCAGACAGCACTCTGATGTGGAGCTACTGTTCTCCATCATTCTATCAGCAGACAGCACTCTGACGTGGAGCTACTGTTCTCCATCATTCTATCAGCAGACAGCACTCTGACGTGGAGCTACTGTTCTCCATCATTCTATCAGCAGACAGACTGATGTGGAGCTACTGTTCTCCATCATTCTATCAGCAGACAGACTGATGTGGAGCTACTGTTCTCCATCATTCTATCAGCAGACAGACTGATGTGGAGCTACTGTTCTCCGATATTTTTCTCTGGTAAAATGCAAGATTAACTTTAAAAGCAAAACATGAGGAAATGTAGCTGTCAACATTCTTTCTATGATAAACATTAGAAATCTGATGACCATGCATCGTTCTTGCAAAAAAATACCAGGATATTATGTATCCATTATCTATCCATTATCCACAGTATGTATCCATTATCTATCCATTATCCACATTATGTATCCATTCAAATAAAAATCAAATAAAAAATCAAATTTGATTTATATAGCCCTTCGTACATCAGCTGATATCTCAAAGTGCTGTACAGAAACCCAGCCTAAAACTCCAAACAGCAAGCAATGCAGGTGTAGAAGCATCCATTATCCACAGTATGTATCCATTATGTATCCATTATGTATCCATTATGTATCCATTATCCACAGTATGTATCCATTATGTATTCATGATCCACATTATGTATCCATTATGTATCCATTATCCACAGTATGTATCCATTATGTATCCATTATCCACATTATGTATCCATTATGTATCCATTATCCACATTATGTATCCATTATGTATCCATTATGTATCCATTATGTATCCATTATGTATCCATTATCCACATTATGTATCCATTATGTATCCATTATCCACATTATGTATCCATTATCCACATTATGTATCCATTATCCACATTATGTATCCATTATCCACATTATGTATCCATTATGTATCCATTATCCACATTATGTATCCATTATGTATCCATTATGTATCCATTATCCACATTATGTATCCATGATGTATCCATTATGTATCCATTATGTATCCATTATCCACATTATGGATCCATTATGTATCCATTATGTATCCATTATCCACATTATGGATCCATTATGTATCCATTATCCACAGCATGTATCCATTATGTATCCATTATGTATCCATTATCCACAATATGTATCCATTATGTATCCATTATGTATCCATTATCCACATTATGTGTCCATTATGTTTCCATTATGTATCCATTATGTATCCATTATGTATCCATTAACCACATTATGTATCCATTATGTATCCATTATGTATCCATTATCCACATTATGTATCCATTATGTATCCATTATCCACATGATGTATCCATTATGTATCCATTATGTATCCATTATGTATCCATTATCCACATTATGTATCCATTATGTATCCATTATCCACATTATGTATCCATTATGTATTAATTATCCACATTATGTATCCATTATGTATCCATTATCCACAGTTTGTATCCATTATGTATCCATTATCCACATTATGTATCCATTATGTATCCATTATCCACATTATGTATCCATTATGTATCCATTATCCACATTATGTATCCACATTATGTATCCATTACCCACATTATGTATCCATTATGTATCCATTATCCACATTATGTATCCATTATGTATCCATTATCCACATTATGTATCCATTATGTATCCATTATCCACATTATGTATCCATTATGTATCCATTATCCACATTATGTATCCATTATGTATCCATTATCCACATTATGTATCCATTATGTATCCATTACCCACATTATGTATCCATTATGTATCCATTATCCACATTATGTATCCATTATGTATCCATTATGTATCCATTATGTATCCATTATCCACATTATGTATCCATTATGTATCCATTATCCACAGTATGTATCCATTATGTATCCATGATGTATCCATTATGTATCCATTATGTATCCATTATCCACATTATGTATCCATTATGTATCAATCATCCACAGTATGTATCCATTATGTATCCATTATCCACATCATGTATCCATTATGTATCCATTATCCACATTATGTATTCATTATGTATCCATTATCCACATTATGTATCCATTATGTATCCATTATCCACATTATGTATCCATTATCCACATTATGTATCCATTATGTATCAATTATCCACAGTATGTATCCATTATGTATCCATTATCCACATTATGTATCCATTATGTATCCATTATCCACATTATGTATCCATGATGTATCCATTATCCACATTATGTATTCATTATGTATCCATTATCCACATTATGTATCCATTATGTATCCATTATCCACATTATGTATCCATTATGTATCCATTACCCACATTATGTATCCATTATGTATCCATTATCCACATTATGTATCCATTATGTATCCATTATGTATCCATTATGTATCCATTATCCACATTATGTATCCATTATGTATCCATTATCCACAGTATGTATCCATTATGTATCCATTATGTATCCATTATGTATCCATTATGTATCCATTATCCACATTATGTATCCATTATGTATCAATCATCCACAGTATGTATCCATTATGTATCCATTATCCACATCATGTATCCATTATGTATCCATTATCCACATTATGTATTCATTATGTATCCATTATCCACATTATGTATCCATTATGTATCCATTATCCACATTATGTATCCATTATCCACATTATGTATCCATTATGTATCAATTATCCACAGTATGTATCCATTATGTATCCATTATCCACATTATGTATCCATTATGTATCCATTATCCACATCATGTATCCATGATGTATCCATTATCCACATTATGTATTCATTATGTATCCATTATCCACATTATGTATCCATTATGTATCCATTATCCACATTTTGTATTCATTATGTATCCATTATCCACATTATGTATCCATTATGTATCCATTATCCACAGTATGTATCCATTATGTATCCATTATCCACATTATGGATCCATTATGTATCCATTATCCACATTATGGATCCATTATGTATCCATTATCCACATTATGGATCCATTATGTATCCATTATCCACATTATGGATCCATTATGTATTCATGTATTATAAAGGATTTCAGTCGGTCCATCAACGTTACATCATGACTTGCCACCATTTCATCCATCTTGGCTCAAAATGGCGCCACGTCACGCCACAGTTTCCCCAACATGCTATGGTTTGTCATGCTTTTCCTAATGTCACCAGTGTCTCATTCTTTTCCTGAACTCTCTATCGTTGTGACTCATCACTTCACCTTTCACATTTTCACAATCTCACCCATTGACTTATAGAAATGCCAAGAAATCGATGGGACAGCCACACAACACACACACACACACACACACACACACACACACACACACACACACACACACACACACACACACACACACACACACACACACACACACACACACACACACACACACACACACACACACACACACACACATGGATAGACACATGGAGACACACACACACACACACACACACACACACACACACACACACACACACACACACACACACACACACACACACACACACACACACACACACACACACACACACACACACACACACACACACACACACGCACACACACACACACACACACACGGATACACACACACACACACACACACACACACACACACACACACACACACACACACACACACACACACACACACACACACACACACACACACACACACACACACACACACACACACACATGGATACACACACAGTCAAACGGCACCCCATTCCTCTATATAGTGCACTACTCTTGACCAGGGCCCTGATAGAGAATAAGGTGCCATTTGGGACACAACAAACTTTTCAAACAACTCTAAAGCTGCGACCCAAAAACATTCTGGCATTTGGGACTAAATTTAGGTCATCATCACCTGTGCACAGCCAGCCAGCCAGTCCCAGCCAGCCAGCCAGTCCCAGCCAGCCAGCCAGCCAGTCCCAGCCAGCCAGCCAGTCCCAGCCAGCCAGCCAGCCAGCCAGTCCCAGCCAGCCAGCCAGTCAGCCAGCTAGTCCCAGCCAGCTAGCCAGCCAGCCAGCTAGTCCCAGCCAGCTAGCCAGCCAGTCCCAGCCAGCCAGCCAGTCCCAGCC